>NC_057806.1:136133701-136433701 GCF_018294505.1 Triticum aestivum
CTCCTATATATATATCCACGTACCCCCAAACGATCGAGGATGGAGCCAAAAACCTAATTCCACCGCCGCAACTTTCTGTATCCACGAGATCCCATCTTGGGGCCTGTTCCGAAGGTCCGCCGGAGGGGGCATCGATCATGGAGGGCTTCTACATCATCATCCAAGCCCCTCTGATGAAGTGTGAGTAGTTTATTTCAGACCTACGGGTCCATAGCTAGTAGCTAGATGGCTTCTTCTCTCTTTTTGGATCTCAATACAATGTTCTCCCCCTCTCTTGTGGAGATCTATTCGATGTAATCTTCTTTTTGCGGTGTGTTTATTGAGATTGATGAATTGTGGGTTTATGATCAAGTCTATCTATGAATAATATTTGAATCTTCTCTGAATTCTTTTATGTATGATTAGTTATCTTTGCAAGTCTCTTCAAATTATCAGTTTGGTTTGGCCTACTAGATTGGTTGTTCTTGCCATGGGAGAAGTGCTTAGCTTTGGGTTCAATCTTTCGGTGTCCTTTCCCAGTGACAGAAGGGGCAGCAAGGCACGTATTGTATTGTTGCCATCGAGGATAACAAGATGGGGTTTTATCATATTGCATGAAACTATCCCTCTACACCATGTCATCTTGCTTAAGGTGTTACTTTGTTTTTTAACTTAATACTCTAGATGCATGATGGATAGCGGTCGATGAGTGGAGTAATAGTAGTAGATGCAGAATCGTTCCGATCTACTTGTCTCGGACATGATGCCTATATACATGATCATACCTAGATATTCTCATAATTATGCTCAATTCTGTCAATTACTCAACAGTAATTTGTTCACCCACCATAGAATACTTATGCTCTTGAGAGAAGCCACTAGTGAAACCTATGGCCCCCGGGTCTCTTTCTCATCATATCAATCTCCATCACTTTATTATTGCTTTGCTTTTACTTTGCTTTTACTTTATTTACTTTGCATCTTTATACCAAAAATACCAAAAATATTATTTATTATCTCTATCAGATCTCACTTTCGTAAGTGACCGTGAAGGGATTGACAACCCCTAAGCACGTTGGTTGCGTTGAGCTATTGTTTTTGTGTAGGTACGAGGGACTCGAGCGTAGCCTCCGACTGGATTGATACCTTGGTTCTCAAAAACTGAGGGAAATACTTACGCTACTTTGTTGCATCATCCCTTCCTCTTCGAGGAAATCCAACACAGTGCTCAAGAGGTAGCAGCAGCACACAAATGCTAATTAAAAACAAAACAACAACATTAATACACGGATTAACTGATGCCCAAAGATGCATGCATAAATCACAAGGTTTTATTTTAATAATTACTAAGGGCGCTCCATGTTGTTATGAAGACGTGCAATGACAAAAATTAATGGCCAGTCAATTTACAAGCGGAGTACTAGTACAACACTACCCTTAGGAATTGAATACCTTAATTAAGCCACCCACAAAAAGAATACCTTAATTAATTAGTCACGCGGTGTCACATCCCTAGTTCTGGCCTGACCTATGCTTGCTTCCATGTGTGCATCATGTTTAAAGTTCATGAAATTTGAAATGGGGATGACCAAGCCCTAGCACCAAAGCAATGCAAATAGGTTCAACCTCAAAATATTTTCAAAGAACCCAAATTGGTTTGCAAAAATGTTCATGATTAATGGAAAAGGGTGAAAACCATTTCCAGAGATGATGGATATTTTTCCAAGACATTTTTGGATTTTTAAGTAAACCATATTGTATTTGAATTGGGGCATTTAAATACTGTTAATATTTTTAAATGCTCCAACAATTCTGAAAATAGTTGAGGGCCTCTGTGATAATTCAGTTAATGCCCACAAACATTTTCAGGATTTATTAAAATGATTTGGTATTATTACTAAATCAAAACAAATAGCAAAAACTAGAAAACAGAAAGAATTAGAAAAAGGAGAGAGAGAAACCTACCTGGCCCAGCTCCTCCAGCCACTTACCTGGCGCCACCACCGGCCCAGCACGGCCCAGCCCACCGCCGCTTCCCCCCTGTCGTCTTCCTCCCTTGCCAGAAGGACAGAGGCGAGGCGTGGCGCACGCCCGAGAGCCCTCGGCCACCTCCTGCTTCCTCCTGGCAGCACCGGGCCTTCTACTAGCGCCACGGAGACGCCCGAAGACCCTGTTCCCTCTCCCTCACTCGCCGCTCTCCCTCCCTTCCCTGGCTCTCTCTCTCGCGCAGCCCGAGCGGAGCTCGTCGCCGCCATCCACTGCCACCATGGCCACCGGGCCTCCCTCGCTTCCCCGACTAGCCCACAAGCTCCGCCACTCCGTCCTCGACCCACCTCACCGAGCCACGCCCCTCCAGAAGCCCCCGAAGCGCCGCCCCGACGTTTTTCCCCTCCTCGGACCCGCCGGTCGCCGTCGCCCGATTCGTCGGCTCTGGACCGTCCCCGGCCTCGTCTCCGCCTCGAATGGATCCGCTGTGAGCCTCCGCTGCTTCTCCTGTGCTCGCCCCCTCCGTTCTCGCCCCCTAGCCCCATCTCCCACCGCGGCCGAGAGCTTCTCGCCGCCGGCCATGGCGTGACCGTGGCCACAGCCACCGCAGCTCATTCCCGAGCCCACCATCGTGCTCAGCACGATCGCATGAACCCGTAGACACCCACAACGCCTCCTCCCGTGCTCTGTAACGCCACCCCGAGATTGCCCGAACTCCGGCCGCCGCCTCTGAGCTCGCCGCCGTCGATATAGATCGCCCCCGGCATAACTGACTGCACCACTCGACGCGCGGGATCTTCAGCGTCACGTAGATGCCCTCCGCCGGCCATTTGGTCGCCGGAGGAGGAATTCCGACCCCCTCTGCCGTCTCGGGCTTCACCGGCGACGATCCGTGGACCAAGTCCGGCAGGTTTGACCCCAGTTGGACGCCCCTGACTCAATGACAGGTGGGGCCCAGCCCTGTTAGTTAATTAGGTTAGTACTAATTGAATTAGTTAAACTAATTACCCCTGCTGACACTGACAGTGGGCCCCGTGGCAATTAATTTGATTAGTTAGAGTTAATTAACTCTGTTAGTCACCTAAGTCACTGACCAGTGGGCCCCACTGGTCAGGTTTGACCTGGACAACGCCCGTTGACTTGCTGACGTCACCGTGAAGTCATGCTGACGCAGTAATAGGTTTTCTGGATTTAATTTAATTCAGGAAATTTCAGAAAATATTCTAAACTTCTAAAATTCATAGAAATTCAACCGTAACTCCAAATCAAACAAATTATATATGAAAAATTATCAGAAAAATTCAAGGAATCCATCTGTACCATTTTCATGCATGTTTGAACAATGTTTGTCCTCTGTTTTGGACAAAACAAATAAAGGGCATTTAAATAATCATATATGGAGTTGGAATTTGGATCATGTATTCAAACCAACTTCATTTAAATCATAGTTAGGTGCATTAGCCCAAAACACACTCATATTGCCATGTCATGAGCATGCATCATATTGTGCATTGCATTGATTGTATTTCTTCTTTGTTGCCAGTATCTGTCCCCTCTCGGTAGACGATGTTCCGACGATGTGATCGTTGACACTGATGAAGACTCAATGCTATCTTTAGAAGTGCCAGGCAAGCAAAACCCCCTTGTTCATTCCGATAAAATCCCACTCTCTCGCTCCTGCTCTCTTTTACTGCATTAGGACAACAACGATTCATCTGTTACTTGTTGCGGTAGCTGAACCCCTTTATCCTTTGCATGACCTGTCATTGCCACAGTAAATAGATGAAACCCACTAGCATGAGTAGGAGTTGTTTGAGCCCTGTTGTGCCTACTCATTCATGCTTGTTTGTCATGCCTACTACCTCTTAGAGTTGAGTCAGGTCTGATTCATCGGGGATGAATCAGAGGTGTATAAACATGTCCTACTGTTGAGAGCTAAGTGTGTGAACACGATTTGGTAAAGGTAGCGGTGAGAGGCCATGTAGGAGTACATGGTGGGTTGTCTCATTGCAGCCGTCCTCAGGAACTGAGTTCTGTGTTTGTGATCCATGACCAGCTACTACCACACATTGGAATGCTTAAGTGCCCCTCTCGACTTATTAATCAACTTGATCTCTGTCCAGGAGTTGCAACTAGTTTCTGGTGTTTGTAGGTAGTGTTAGTAGTCTACCAAGTGGCACCCGGTACAGGTGGGCTTGGGACAGACTAGGCACAGTGGCCCGGTGTACCAAGTAGCACCCGGATGGTGGGCTTGGGAACCCTGCTCACATCGTTTGGGGCCGTGAGCGACACCCCGGCCGGATCTCCTTGCCGATGGAACCCGAATAGGCGATAAACCTGGACTAGAGACTTGTATGGTTAGTCAGGTCGTGGCCGACTCCCTCGCCCGGCTTCCGCTTGAAGGTTGCCGAGGTACATGACGTGTACAGGGCGGTAAGTGGCGAGAGCGTGTGTGAAGAAGTACACCCCTGCAGGGTTATCATTATCTATTCGAATAGTTGGATTCCTTGGATATGGAAACTTGGACCCCTTGCATAGTTCCTAGACAAGTGAAAGTGGATACTCTGAAATACGCAAGATAAGCGTGAGTGCTATGGATGGCGTTCTCGTAGGGAGACGGCAGCGGATCCATAGTGGTGTATTGATATGGTGAATATGTGGACTCGTGTGCGCCACCTCAAAAGAGTTACTTGCAGTCGTAGTTCAGGATAGCCACCGAGTCAAAGCTGGCTTGCTGCAGTTAAACTCCACCATCCCCTTTGTTGATAATGATGCATATGTAGTTAGTTCTGATGTAAGCCTTGCTGGGTACATTTGTACTCACGTTTGCCTATTTTATGTTTTTGCAGAGAGACTTCAGTCTCACTAGTAGTTCCACGTGGGCTTCAACGTTTAGCTTGTTACCTCAGCTACGATCTTGTGCCCTCGGCAGGATCTGGTAGATAGTCAGGCTTTTCAGCCTTTTTCATTTATAGATGTCTGTACCCAGACATGATAGCTTCCGCTTGTGCTTTGACTTGTATGCTCTGAATGTTGGGTCATGAGACCTATGTTTGTAATATTTCGCTCCTCGGAGCCTAATGAATAAATACTTGAGTTGTAGAGTCATGTTGTGATGCCATGGTGTATTTGCACATATCGAGCATATTGTGTGTATGTTATTGAAATGCTTGGTATGTGTGGGATCTGACTATCTAGTTGTTTATCTTTAGTAGCCTCTCTTACCGGGAAATGTCTCCTAGTGTTTCCACCGAGCCATGGTAGCTTGCTACTGCTCCGGAACACTTAGGCTGGCCGGCATGTGTCCTTCTTCGTTCCTGTGTCTGTCCCTTCGGGGAAATGTCACGCGATGAATACCGGAGTCCTGTTAGCCCGCTACAGCCCGGTTCACCGGAGTCCTGCTAGCCCAGTGCTACAGCCTGGATTCACTCGCTGATGACCGACACGTTCGATGCTGGGTCATGGATGCCTGTTCCTGTAAGTTAGTGCTACTTTGGGTTCACGACTAGCCATGTCAGCCCGGGTTCTTTGTCATATGGATGCTAGCGACACTATCATATACGTGAGCCAAAAGGCGCAAACGGTCCCGGGCCAGGTAAGGTGGCACCCGTGGGAATACCGTGCGTGAGGCCGCAAAGTGATATGATGTGTTACATGCTAGATCGATGTGGCATTGAGTCGGGGTCCTGATAGCTTTGGTATCAGAGCTTGACTGCCTGTAGGATTACCAAGCCAAACTGGTCGAAGTCGAGTCTAGAAATGCTTTAGTTATGTAAGGGAATTGATTGTGGGATGGAACGTAAGGCTCTTTTTACTCCTTATACCTCATGGCCTTCTGATCTGAGTCATCCTCTTCTCTTCTACGGGGGTTAAGGAACTAGGCTTTCTCCTCTTTCTATCAGGATCACGTGTTACTAATCTGTAGACTTGTAGGATTGTTGGACTTAAGCCTCGTTTCAGTTCCTATTACTTCCGTATGTTAATTGTTGATCTCAAAACCTTGATATTGTGCTTCTAAGTGGTTATGCCACCATTTTTGTGAATGTCTCAAATCTTTTCTGAGCATTTACATCCGTTATGATGTCCGAGTCATCCCAGGTTTCTAAACAGTCTGATGCATTTGCAAATCCCTTCTTCCCGTTCCCGATGTCCTTTTGGTCAGATTAATCACACAAATTAGTGAGTTGAGGTACTTTATTGCCTCGACATATATGTTGGAGTTAATAATTATGACCTTAAGTGCTTAGGGGGTCATCTAGTGGTCTAGCCATGATCTGTGTTTCCAGTGTGATGATTCTGGCCGTCATTATTGAAAGCATCCCGTGATGCATTTAGTTAGTAGGTATTCTATTCCTGGGTCTTGAACCCGAGATCCACCCTACTTACCTCATGTTGATAGTGTTTGCTAGTTCCGTTAGGTTATTAGTAACCTTTGCGATAGTCCTCGAAGTGCGTGGTATTTTCTTCTTCCAAATACTATGAACCACTTTATGGCAGAAGGTTGTTGGATCAAAAGATCACAACAGGAGTGCCCTCGATGAGTTCTCCATTCTATATTGCGACTCTGCTAGCTCAACTTTTCTGCATGGGTTATCCGGAAATTTTTGTTGAACTTGGTTCAACATACTAATCTATGCATCCACAACTCAGAAAACCGTATGTTCCTTTGAGTTGTCCCGCTTTAGTTGTCTTCCGACCCTCGTCTATCAATTGATAGTCAAGAGTATGCGTGCGTTCATTCAGCGATGCCTATTACTCTTGTGGTTCGTCAAGCCATTCTATTCCAGAATGACTAGGAGAAACAAACTCCAGTATCTCATCCATATTTAGGATTGGGTCAAAGTAGTTGTGTTCCGCAGATCAAGTTGCAATCCAGCTTCTGGTCTGTTCTACCTTGAGGTATTACCATCTTTATATCAGGAATATCATTGGAATTGCACACCCTCTTATGAATTCTTGTTGCAGTGATACTTCTTGCCATCATTATTCATTTCTCGGCTTCCGTGTTGTTGCAACCGGAATGCCGACGGGTGAACTATGATGTGTGAAATCAGTACCCCTAGCAACTCTGTTGCTTGGTAGTTAAATGGACGATAACCTCATTCTTACCGTGTTGGTTATTGAATCACCATTCTAAGATAGATTGTGCTACCTAGTCCTTATTTCCTGGTGCACTCTTTGATTGATGAGTTAGGATTTTGTCAAGTCCTCGCTCATTTGATCATATCGTCTTGCCCTGAAAAGCAAGATTGTTCTCGATCTTAGTAATATATCGGTGGTTCGTGATTTTCCGTATATCTTCTCGGAAGTATTACCAGGTTGTCACCTGACCGCTATGTTGAGTTCGTGATCAAGATGGTCTCCTGTAAACCACCCCTTCTCCAAGAATCTGTGTGGGATACCCCTGAGCTAGTTGGTCAAGCTAAACAACAACTTGGAGAGTTGGAAGATAAAAGCTTGTCCGACTTAGTACATGTTAAGGGATATTTTTGTGTGTGTGTGTGTGTTGAAGAAAGTTGATATTTCATCGACTGACCCTCGTGATCAGTTAATGGACCTATCATCTTGTCCAACCTTTGATTGAGCATGGGCTATCGTCAAATCAAATCAGAACCAACGATATTCGTAATGTTGTCTTACTCGTGGTTTTTCCTCGAGCATACACCATTATATTCTTTGGTCTGACCAATGCTATCACCGTGTTCACTTAACTATGGAACTCCTTTTAAAAGGAAACCCGGATGAATTGTTGTTGAGCCCATTGACAACATCCTTATCTCCTCCATGATTTTGTTGAACATTAAGCTAGTGTTGGAAACTTTTGAAAGCATTTCTTCATGCTAGTTCATGAAGCATATGTTCGGATGTAAGAAGTGACTTCCTCCAGTTCATGTGCATTTGATGCAAGTTGCCGCCGTGGATTCGAGAAAGTCAATGTTGTTTCCTTTGGAATCATCCCAAATCAATTATGCATACGTGCGAAGTATTCTGTGGTTTGGAGACTTGCAACCTTCATTCCATATGTATCCCTAGCACACCAAGCCACTGATTGAGTTGTTCAGAGATAAGGAGTCTGTCTAAGGTGAACTCTTTGGACTTCCACGCGTGGAGACTTCGCTATCATCGATGATGGTTCCCCACCTGAACTCGGTAGTGTTTTATTCTAAGACTACTACGTGGTCATGCTTGTCTCGGACAACGTGTTCATATGTTTGTAGCAGAACCAGCTCATGTTTTGGAGCTTACTACCGTAGTCCATTTCCCGAAAATCTTGCAACGCCGTGTCGTCGATTTGTGTTGCAAACTTTCGTTTCTCTTCCTAACTCGATGAGTCTGGAATATCCTGACACCAACCAGATCTGAATCTCAGGCAGATATGATGGTTTGGAACATTTCCCAAGAACTATAATATCGGTCCCTCGGAAACCGGTAAAGTGGATGTCGTGGCCAACACACCCAGCCGGAAGACCTGTTATTATAATATCTTGATTGAGGATGTTGGCCACCTCCCCATAAGGACTTCGTAGGATTTACTCCTTAGATGTTCCTTATGGACTTTCTTTTGTGCTCCCGAAGTCCGACCTTTTACTTGATGTTCTGGGAACCAAACCATTTTAATTAATGGGTTGCACTAGAACATCAAGGAGAACATTAGAAGCGGAGTGCTAAATGTCTCTCGGTCGATCATCCAGATTTAGTCCCCTTGGCCCCGCTAAGGTGAAATCTGAGAAGGTGTTGTCTTCCTTTGCGTCTGCATCACCCATCATTATTCGTCATGGTAGTATGTTGTGTTGCCAGGATCCCTGACACGGATATTGGTTAAACCTTGATGAATATGGAAATGCTCAAGTTCTTGAGAGCACGCACAAGCACTAGGTGTTATCATCGTCATAACTAAGATTGCTCCTAGCTTCCTCGGTTGTGCTATAAATTTTCAAACAGTGGACTCACTCTCTGCTGTTGAGTTTCTTCCCAGTTACTAGAATCATTCCCATCATTTGCATTTTGTTCCCGGCCTGCACCGCCATTGTGCCACCCTACTCTGGATTACCCTTCTCAGTAATTACTGATCAGGATCATTTTCAAAAGTGGTCCTACCATGGGTCTCTTCCATTCCCGGTGGTAAGCAAATTCATCCATTACGTTGTCTTCAACAAGGTAATCCACATCATCCAAGTCCGAGTATGCCATTCTACCGACCCCCTCCAAACGATCGGTCGAGAATTGCCTTAGGTTGGTTTAAAGAGTTTCAATGATCTCTGAATCAAAGGTAATTCTTTTTGCCACTTAAGGAAATAATCTACGAATCACCCTCCTCCAGGATGTTTCGTTGTGGTATCATGGCAACTCAACTCCTCGCTACGTTGACAACCGATCACCACATTCTTAAGTCCGGAATTGTTGTCTACTTAGCGAGCCCTCGTCATCTGTCTCACTCCATTTCTTCAGCTGTATGCTTCGTGTCTCAGCTCAAGAGATGTTGCTATGACTCACTTTGTGAGCTGATCCTAAGTTGATTGATCTTCGAGAAGATCGATTCTTCCGGAGTTGTCCTTTTCCTCCTGCTGTCATGTTGGTTGGAGTTCTCGGAACAAGACATCAAGACAATGATGGTGATTTAATCAACGTTCATTCAAGGTGCAACCTGGATCGTGAAGATCGCGTTAGTTGTGTGTCCTTTTGTCTTACCCTACGCTTGAATCTCGGGTCGAGATTCTTGTTTAGTGGGGGTGAGTTGTCACATCCCTAGTTCTGGCCTGACCTATGCTTGCTTCCATGTGTGCATCATGTTTAAAGTTCATGAAATTTGAAATGGGGATGACCAAGCCCTAGCACCAAAGAAATGCAAATAGGTTCAACTTCAAAATATTTTCAAAGAACCCAAATTGGTTTGCAAAAATATTCATGATTAATGGAAAAGGGTGAAAACCATTTCCAGAGATGATGGATATTTTTCCAAGACATTTTTGGATTTTTAAGTAAACCATATTGTATTTGAATTGGGGCATTTAAATACTGTTAATATTTTTAAATGCTCCAACAATTCTAAAAATAGTTGAGGGCCTCTGTGATAATTCAGTTAATGCCCACAAACATTTTTAGGATTTATTAAAATGATTTGGTATTATTACTAAATCAAAACAAATAGCAAAAACTAGAAAACAGAAAGAATTAGAAAAAGGAGAGAGAGAAACCTACCTGGCCCAGCTCCTCCAGCCACTTACCTGGCGCCACCACCGGCCCAGCACGGCCCAGCCCACCGCCGCTTCCCCCCTGTCGTCTTCCTCCCTCGCCAGAAGGACAGAGGCGAGGCGTGGCGCGCGCCCGAGAGCCCTCGGCCACCTCCTGCTTCCTCCTCACAGCCCCGGGCCTTCTACCAGCGCCACGGAGACGCCCGAAGACCCTGTTCCCTCTCCCTCACTCGCTGCTCTCCCTCCCTTCCCCTGGCTCTCTCTCGCGCGCAGCCCGAGCGGAGCTCGTCGCCGCCGTCCACTGCCACCACGGCCACCGGGCCTCCCTCGCTTCCCCGACTAGCCCACAAGCTCCGCCACTCCGTCCTCGACCCACCTCACCGAGCCACGCCCCTCCAGAAGCCCCTGAAGCGCCGCCCCGACGTTTTTCCCCTCCTCGGACCCGCCGGTCGCCGTCGCCCGATTCGTCGGCTCCGGACTGTCCCTGGCCTCATCTCCGCCTCGAATGGATCCGCTGTGAGCCTCTGCTGCTTCTCCTGTGCTCGCCCCCTCCGTTCTCGCCCCCTAGCCCCATCTCCCACCGCGGCCGGGAGCTTCTCGCCGCCGGCCATGGCGTGACCGTGGCCATAGCCACCGCAGCTCGTTCCCGAGCCCACCATCGTGCTCAGCAAGATCGCATGAACCCGTAGACACCCACAACGCCTCCTCTCGTGCTCTGTAACGCCACCCCGAGATTGCCCGAACTCCGGCCGGCGCCTCTAAGCTCGCCGCCGTCGATATAGATCGCCCCCGGCATAACTGACTGCACCACTCGACGCGCGGGATCTTCAGCGTCACGTAGATGCCCTCCGCCGGCCATTTGGTCGCCGGAGGAGGAATTCCGACCCCCTCCGCCGTCTCGGGCTTCACCGGCGACGAGCCGTGGACCAAGTCCGGTGGGTTTGACCCCAGTTGGACGCCCCTGACTCAATGACAGGTGGGGCCCAGCCCTGTTAGTTAATTAGGTTAGTACTAATTGAATTAGTTAAACTAATTACCCCTGCTGACACTGACAGTGGGCCCCGTGGCTATTAATTTGATTAGTTAGAGTTAATTAACTCTGTTAGTCACCTAAGTCACTGACCAGTGGGCCCCACTGGTCAGGTTTGACCTGGACAACGCCCGTTGACTTGCTGACGTCACCGTGAAGTCATGCTGACGCAGTAATAGGTTTTCTGGATTTAATTTAATTCAGGAAATTTCAGAAAATATTCTAAACTTCTAAAATTCATAGAAATTCAACCGTAACTCCAAATCAAACAAATTATATATGCAAAATTATCAGAAAAATTCAAGGAATCCATATGTACCATTTTAATGCATGTTTGAACAATGTTTGTCCTCTGTTTTGGACAAAACAAATAAAGGGCATTTAAATAATCATATATGGAGTTGGAATTTGGATCATGTATTCAAACCAACTTCATTTAAATCATAGCTAGGTGCATTAGCCCAAAACACACTCATATTGCCATGTCATGAGCATGCATCATACTGTGCATTGCATTGATTGTATTTCTTCTTTGTTGCCGGTATCTGTCCCCTCTCGGTAGACGATGTTCCGACGATGTGATCGTTGACACTGATGAAGACTCAATGCTATCTTCAGAAGTGCCAGGCAAGCAAAACCCCCTTGTTCATTCCGATAAAATCCCACTCTCTTGCTCCTGCTCTCTTTTACTGCATTAGGACAACAACGATTCATCTGTTACTTGTTGCGGTAGCTGAACCCCTTTATCCTTTGCATGACCTGTCATTGCCATAGTAAATAGATGAAACCCACTAGCATGAGTAGGAGTTGTTTGAGCCCTGTTGTGCCTACTCATTCATGCTTGTTTGTCATGCCTGCTACCGCTTAGAGTTGAGTCAGGTCTGATTCATCAGGGATGAATCAGAGGTGTATAAACATGTCCTACTGTTGAGAGCTAAGTGTGTGAACACGATTTGGTAAAGGTAGCGGTGAGAGGCCATGTAGGAGTACATGGTGGGTTGTCTCATTGCAGCCGTCCTCAGGAACTGAGTTCTGTGTTTGTGATCCATGACCAGCTACTACCACACATTGGAATGCTTAAGTGCCCCTCTCGACTTATTAATCAACTTGATCTCTGTCCAGGAGTTGCAACTAGTTTCTGGTGTTTGTAGGTAGTGTTAGTAGTCTACCAAGTGGCACCCGGTACAGGTGGGCTTGGGACAGACTAGGCACAGTGGCCCGGTGTACCAAGTAGCACCCGGATGGTGGGCTTGGGAACCCTGCTCACATCGTTTGGGGCCGTGAGCGACACCCCGGCCGGATCTCCTTGCCGATGGAACCCGAATAGGCGATAAACCTGGACTAGAGACTTGTATGGTTAGTCAGGTCGTGGCCGACTCCCTCGCCCGGCTTCCGCTTGAAGGTTGCCGAGGTACATGACGTGTACAGGGCGGTAAGTGGCGAGAGCGTGTGTGAAGAAGTACACCCCTGCAGGGTTATCATTATCTATTCGAATAGCCGGATTCCTCGGATATGGAAACTTGGACCCCTTGCATAGTTCATAGACAAGTGAAAGTGGATACTCTAAAATACGCAAGATAAGCGTGAGTGCTATGGATGGCGTTCTCGTAGGGAGACGGGAGCGGATCCATAGTGGTGTATTGATATGGTGAATATGTGGACTCGTGTGCGCCACCTCAAAAGAGTTACTTGCAGTCGTAGTTCAGGATAGCCACCGAGTCAAAGCTGGCTTGCTGCAGTTAAACTCCACCATCCCCTTTGTTGATAATGATGCATATGTAGTTAGTTCTGATGTAAGTCTTGCTGGGTACATTTGTACTCACGTTTGCCTATTTTATGTTTTTGCAGAGAGACTTCAGTCTCACTAGTAGTTCCACGTGGGCTTCGACGTTTAGCTTGTTACCTCTGCTACGATCTTGTGCCCTTGGCAGGATCTGGTAGATAGTCAGGCTTTTCAGCCTTTTTCATTTATAGATGTCTGTACCCAGACATGATAGCTTCCGCTTGTGCTTTGACTTGTATGCTCTGAATGTTGGGTCATGAGACCTATGTTTGTAATATTTCGCTCCTCGGAGCCTAATGAATAAATACTTGAGTTGTAGAGTCATGTTGTGATGCCATGGTGTATTTGCACATATCGAGCATATTGTGTGTATGTTATTGAAATGCTTGGTATGTGTGGGATCTGACTATCTAGTTGTTTATCTTTAGTAGCCTCTCTTACCGGGAAATGTCTCCTAGTGTTTCCACCGAGCCATGGTAGCTTGCTACTGCTCCGGAACACTTAGGCTGGCCGGCATGTGTCCTTCTTCGTTCCTGTGTCTGTCCCTTCGGGGAAATGTCACGCGATGAATACCGGAGTCTTGTTAGCCCGCTACAGCCCGGTTCACCGGAGTCCTGCTAGCCCAGTGCTACAGCCTGGATTCACTCGCTGATGACCGACACGTTCGATGATGGGTCATGGATGCCTGTTCCTGTAAGTTAGTGCCACTTTGGGTTCACGACTAGCCATGTCAGCCCGGGTTCTTTGTCATATGGATGCTAGCGACACTATCATATACGTGAGCCAAAAGGCGCAAACGGTCCTGGGCCAGGTAAGGTGGCACCCGTGGGAATACCGTGCGTGAGGCCGCAAAGTGATATGATGTGTTACAAGCTAGATCGATGTGGCATTGAGTCGGGGTCCTGACACGCGGCGACCTCAACCCATTAGACAAACAAGCGTGATGCAGCGGCACGCCAAGACAATAGGGTCGAGGAGCAAAGCTTCGTGTGGCTGCCGCCTGATATTTGACCTCCACTATCCCGCCATCGACCGCGATGGATGTGCTTGAATCATGCGGCCGCCGACCTTGATGGTTGAGCTCCTCCTATCTCCCGCCGCAGACCGAGGATTGACCTCTTATGACGCCGCCACCGCCCATCGACCGAGGATTGACCTCTTCTCCGGTAGCCGCTCCCTATGCTACCGCCGCCATCTCTATACGTAGAGTGGCTATTTTTTACGGATATATCCACAGAGCGACTGTTTAGATGGTATCTCACTGTAACTCAATTATATGGACAGGGTAGTACATCACATACGGTTATGTAACGGCAACCATGTCTAACCTACGTTGTCTACTCACATGAATTGGTGCAGAAATCGTGTGTGACGTTGTAATACCTAAAACACGATTTGGTCCTGTTCATCCAGCATCCACCGGCTACTGTTCAACCTGCCCTCCATGGGGTCCTGTTCAACCAGCCCCTCCATAGGGTCTTGTTCAACGAGCCGTCCACTTACGGGGTCCCTGCACCGGCTAATGTTCATCCACCCCCACCTCCTCGACCGGGGTCCTGTTTATCCAGCGGCAACGGCCTCTACTACCACGGGATCCTTTTCATCCAACCCCCACCGGAAACTGTTCATCAAGAGGCAGCTTTGTTCGGCTTCAGTTAGAAGTAGTAGCGATGGAATCACTCGGGTTCAATTAACAGTAAGGGATCGATCGAGGTCCAGTTACGTAGCTAGTACAATCACTCAGTTCCAGCTAGAGCCCAACGCCTCGCTCGAGTTCAGTTAGAGCGACGCGCCTCTCACACACGCGTGCACGTTATGAGAGAAACGCACAAACCTCCGTGCATCACTCAGCACGACCACCCACCGTAACCGGGAACTCTCCAAAATTTTCCTCACCCTCTCTTGTACCATGATTTTTTTCGTCATGGACGGCCCAAAGAATGTCATGCAGGTGCGTCTCTCGCCCACCCAGGACGAAAAGCCCATTTTCTATCATGATTTTTTGTCATAGAAGTAGGGGCCCACCACATCTATGATGATACCGGGGTTTTTCACAATTATCATCATAGAAGTGTCATGAGCACGACAAAAAAATTGTTCGGCCCAAAATGTCACGGATGTGTCTTTTTTTGTAGTGTACCTTCACGGATGATCTGACTAGATATGGGTATATTTACTTAATGAAACACAAGTTTGAAACATTTGAAAAGTTCAAGGAGTTTCAGAGTGAAGTGGACAATCATCATAACAAGAAAATAAAGTTTCTACGATCTGATCGTGGAGGTGAATATTTGAGTTACGAGTTTTGTATGCATTTAAGATAATGTGTAATTGTTTCACAGCTCACGCCACGTCGAACACCACAACGTAATGGTGTATCCGAACATCGTAATCATACTCTATTGGATATGGTGCATCCTATGATGTCTCTTACCGATTTGCCACTATCGTTTTGGGGTTATGCATTAGAGAGAGTCGCATGCACTTTAAATAGGGCACCCTCTAAATTCATTGAGACGATACCGTATGAGTTGTGGTTTGGCAAGAAACCTAAGTTGTCGTTTCTCAAAGTTTGGGGATGTGACACTTCAATCAAAAAGCTTCAGTCCGATAAGCTCAAACCCAAAGTGGAGA
This sequence comes from Triticum aestivum, assembly GCF_018294505.1. Taxonomy (NCBI): domain Eukaryota; kingdom Viridiplantae; phylum Streptophyta; class Magnoliopsida; order Poales; family Poaceae; genus Triticum; species Triticum aestivum. The sequence continues at coordinate 136,149,306 of NC_057806.1, forward strand.
AGTGTGTCTTCATAGGATACCCTAAAGATACCATTGGGTATACCTTCTACCACAGATCCGAGGGCAAGATCTTTCTTGCGAAGAATGGGTCCTTTCTAGAGAAGGAGTTTCTCTCAAAAGAAGTGAGTGGGAGGAAAGTAGAACTTGATGAGGTAATTGTACCTTCTATCGAATTGGAAGGTAGCACATTTCACAGACAGCAGTTCCCATGATGCCTACACCAACCAAATAGGAAGCTAATGATGGTGATCATGAAACTTCAGATCAAGTTATTACCGAACTTCATAGGTCGACCAGGATATGTTCCGCACAAGAGTGGTACGGTAATCCAGTTCTGGAAATTATGTTGTGAGACAACGGCGAACCTACGATGAGCCCAGATTTCGACAAATGTCAGGCCATGAACTCCGAGGTAGGGTCCATGTATGAGAACAAAGTATGGACTTTGGTGGACTTGCTCGATGATCGGCAAGCCATTGAGGATAAATGGATATTTAAGAAGACAAACGCTGATGGTAATGTCACTGTCTATAAAGCTCGACTTGTTGCAATGGGTTTTAGACAAGTTCAAGGGGTTGACTACGATGAGACTTTCTCACCCGTAGTGATGCTTAAGTCTATTAGAATTATGTTAGCTATTGATGCATTTTATGATTATGAGATCTGGCAAATGGACGTCAAAACGGCATTCCTTAACGGGTTTCATAAGGAAGAGTTGTATATGATGCAACCAGAAGGTTTTGTCGATTGGAAGGATGCTAACAAAGTATGCAAGCTCCAGGGATCCATCTATGGACTGGTGCAAGCATGTCGGAGCTTTAATATTCGCTTTGATGAGGTGATCAAAGCTTTTGGTTTTATACAAACTTATGGAAAAGATTGTATTTACAAGAAAGTGAGTGGGAGCGTTGTAGCACTTCTAATATTATATGTGGATGTCATATTGTTGATTGGAAATGATATTGAATTTATGGAAAGCATAAAAGGATATTTGAATAAGATTTTCAATGAAAGACCTCAGTGAAGCTGCTTACATATTGGGCATCAAAATCTATAGAGATAGATCAATACGCTTAATAGGACTTCCATAAAGCACATACCTTGATAAAGTTTTGAAGAAGTTCAAAATGGACCAGTCAAAGAAAGGGTTCTTGCCTATATTGCAAGGTGTGAAGTTGAGTAAGACTCAAAGCCCAACCACGGCAGAAGAAAGAGAAAGGATGAAAGTCATTCCCTATGCCTGAACCATAGGCTCTATAATGTATGACATGTTGTGTACCAGAACTGATGTGTGCCTTGCCATAAGTCTGGTAGGGAGGTACCAAAGTGATCCCGGAGTAGATCACTGGACAACGCTCAAGAACATCGTGAAGTACTTGAAAAGGACAAGGACATGTTTCTTGTTTATGGAGGTGACGAAGAGCTCATCGTAAATGGTTACATCGGTGCTAGTTTCGACACAGATCCGGATGACTTCAGTATCAAACATGATATGTATTTATATTGAATGGTGGAGCGGTCAGTTGGTGCAGTTCTAAGCAGAGCCTTGTGGCGGGATCTACATGTGAAATGGAGTATATAGCCGCTTCAGAAGCAGCGCAAGAAGGAGTCTGGATGAAGGAGTTCATATCTGATCTGGGTGTAATACCTAGTGCATTAGATCCAATGACTATCTTTTGTGACAACACTTGAGCTATTGCCATTGCCAAGGAGCCCAAGTTTCACAAAAGAACCAAACACATCAAACGCCACTTCAACTCCATCCGTAATTATGTTAAGGATGGAGACTCAATACTTTGCAAAGTACATACGGATCTAAATCTTGTAAACCTCTACCACGGGCAAAACATGATCAGCAGCAAGACTCCATGGGTGTTAGATTCATAACTATGTAAACTAGATTATTAACTCTAGTGCAAGTGGGAGACTGTTGGAAATATGCCCTAGAGGCAATAATAAATTGGTTATTATCATATTTCCTTATTCATGATAAAAGGTTTATTATTCATGCTAGAATTGTATTGATCGGAAACTTAAATACAAGTATGAATACATAAATATACTATGTCTGTAGTGAGCCTCTACTAGACTAGCTCGTTGATCAAATATGGTTAAGGTTTCCTAACCATAGACATGAGTTGTCATTTGATAACGGGGTCACATCATTAGGAGAATGGTGTGATGTACAAGACCCAACCGTAATTTTAGCATTCGATCGTATCACTTGAGTTTATGGCTATAGCTTTCTTCATGTCAAGTATCTATTCCTATGACCATGAGATCATGCAACTCCCGGATACTGAAGGAATACCTGGTGTGCTATCAAACGTCACTTCGTAACTGGTTGATCATAAATATGCTCCATGTGTATCTCCGAAGTTGCCTGTTGGGTTGGCATGGATTGAGACTGGGATTCACTGGTACAGTGACGTGCTATACAAATGGTTTTTAATCCCTTTCCGTGACGGTGTTTGGAACCATCGCCAAGTGAGTGTGGGCGATAGGGGGTCCTTCCCACATGACCCAGAAACTATCGGGGATAGGCCCTCCTGGCACACAGGCTGGGGCAAAATTAGCTCGTGTGTGATCTTGCGGGGCATCGAAAGCCAATTGTTTTCGTTTGTATGTACATCCCACATGGTGAATCCCAGAAAATCATTTCCGTTTGTATGTATACCACATACAGTTTCTGTGTGTGAAAACATTTGTGCAAGGTGGCCTAACGCAAACAGTTCTCTGCCGGAAGCCGTGTGTGATTGTTAGTTGATCAAAGACACCTACTTTCTAGAAACCGTGCGGGTTGTTTGAGTTCTTTGCCCATGGTGCTGCATGAGTAACCATCTGCAATAGAAAACCCCAATAAGCAGGGTAATTAGCCTATTATTGATAATCCATGTACTAATCAAATTGATATTTCTTATAAAACACACCAGGTATTTCATAACCATATAACAGCAACCAGGATTTCATAATCTAATTACATCAGATAGCTTTGGCACTTAGTTACGCCATTACACAATAGCACCAAGTTTCGCATGCAACATCAAAAACCTTTGGATAGTAGCATCATACACAATAAATAGATAGATGAATCTCATCTTGGAAACTCCAGAAGCAGAAGGCAAATATTTAGCCTTAGGTGATGTGGAATATCCTTGCAACTTTAGGCTAGTGGCTATGGATAATTTCCCGCCCAACCTTTGTCCTCTTCAGCAAGAATTCAATATTGTATCATGGGTGTTGAATGAATACCTTCCTCTCCTCTTGACCATGCAGGTGGTTTGAGAGGTTATCATCGGTGAACTTCTGTGAAAAGTACTGAAAACAAAGATATGCATAAATCGCTGTTATAAATTTTGAAATGGCGCAAGGGGTAAAAACAAGGTAAAGGAGTCAGTACCATCCTATAGTTGACTGATGTCTTCTTCATTGTGCAAACAAATATCTTGTTGTTATTCGTCGCAAGTTTCTTCATCCTAACAATCTTTCTGTGTTTCTTGACTTGACTAGTATTCATGGACATCTCATTTCCCCATACGCAAAATGGGTCGAATAGTGGGTCTAAGCCTCTGACAGCAGGACCTACATGTGCAAGACCAAATTGTAAGAAACCTAATTATTAGAATGGTTCCTGCAACTGCACAATAATGTTCTATTAGCCAAAGGACCATGCTTGAACAAACCTCGATGGTAAACCGCAATGTCTCCCATCGTTTCCCTGATACACACATAAGGAAGATCTTGATCAGGTTAACTAAGAGTTGCCATACTATTAGTAGAATATGTATTGAGTACAGCCAAATTCGATTTATTTCACATGCATAACAATACAAAATTGTACCCATAGCAAATGAAAATCAAATTGCAGAACTGAACCAAATAGTTAAATGGATAGCAGACCAAATGAACCAAAATAGTTAACTGAGCACGACATGGCACAATAGAAATATGTACTAGAAGATAAGACAGTTAACAAAACAAAGAATGCTTGAGAACAGTACTATGAAATGTAGCAATTGTTGGACCAAAGTGTTAACTAAACATTACATTTCAGAGGACCAAACTGTTAACTGAACATCAGATTGCATATTAACATTACAGAGGACAAATCACTAGAAGGCACAGGTAGTGGCCTCAAGAAAATAGCACGAACTGTATTTTAAAGTAGACAACCGCGTGGCGGTGTCGACGGTGGCCTCGAAGACGAGGTGCTCCTCCAAGATCTAGCGGTCGGCACGCATGGCAGCCATAGTGACCTCGTGCGCACATGCAGCCGCATGCTACTGAGCTCCATGTTCTACTGCGTGCAAAATGTCTATGGGCGGCGCTTAATTGGAGGAGGGAGATAGTGATTTCGGCGGATGGCGTAGCAACGTCGGTCGGGGCATGTGGGACAGGAAAGGAGGAGGATGGTGTGGGTGGGGTGTGGATTACCTGACCATACCGATGAGGCCGCGCGGCAAGAAGAAGGGCCGGTGGCGAGGAGGTCGCGCAACAAGAAGAAGGGTCGCCGGCGAGGAGGCGGCGCTGCAAGAAGAACGGTCGCCGGCGAGGAGGCGGCGCTGCAAGAAGAAGGGTAGCCAGCAAGGAGGCGGCGCTGCAAGAAGAAGGGTTGCCGGCGAGGAGGCCGAGCTACCAGTAAGCAACAGTGGAGGTTTGAACTTGGAAAGTAAGGAGGAACAATGAAAATGTTGCTTTTGGTGGGAGGGAGGGGCGGGGAGATAGATATTTCCGCGGTGGCAAAACAATTTCACTCGGTGCCGCGATAAACTGGCGCACAAGTGTGGTTCAAGCGGGGGCGGTGGACTGTAGACGATGAAGCTTCCTGTGTAAGCCAGACAAGATGGTGCGCCAAGATATTTTATATTGTATCCCACACGATTCTTTCTAGTAAACTATTTGTGGTATACCTGATTTTTTCATTATGTTTTGAAAGACAAAATGGTGTTACAGAGGGAAAGGATGGTGTTTGAATTGCTAGAACATTTACGTACAGTGAACATGCAACTAGTACATGAGTGTCGTGTTTAAATTTGGAATTATTCCGGGTTCATTTGGCATTTTTATGCATTAATTGATTTTCTAGGCATTTAATGTGCATAATTCAAATTTCAACTACAAGCACATGCTCTAGTGCACCAAAGTTGGTTGAAAAATCACATGTGTGTCTTTGGGTGAATTTATAAGTCCCATGCACGAAATAGGAATGAAATTCAAACATCTAGGCGTCGTGGCTCAGCCGGAAAGATTGAGAAACTTGGCTTTTTAATTCCTGTAAATCCAAAACACACCGGAAAATCATGAAACTTGGCATGGTGTCATGACATGGCACCAACATGTTGCGGTAAATTTTGGGCCGAAATGGGACAAGTTTTGGTATAAGCTTCTTGCAAACCAGGTATTCCCTCAAGAAGGCTTGTGGTTCCGAGAGGGAACGTGTCACCTCCGTGTGCGAAACGACATATGTACACTGCCTTCTCCCGCCTTAATTTTTTTACACAGGCAGATTAAACCAAATAGAAGCATCATGCTAAATTTTGGAATTATTTTGGGTTCCTTTGGCCTTTTTTATACATTAATTCAGTTTCTGGGCATTTGATGTGCATAATTCAAATTTGAACTACAAGCACATGCTCTAGTGCACCAAATTTGGTTGAAAAATCACATGTGTGTCTTTGGGTGAATTTATAGGTCCCATACAAGAAATGTGAATGAAATTCAAACATTATGGTGTCGTGGCTTGGCCGGAAAGATTGAGAAACTTGGTTTTTTAATTCCTGTAAATCGAAAACACGCCTCAAAATCATGAAACTTGGCATGATGTCATGACATGGCACCAACATGCTGCGATAAACTTTTTGACTGAATTGGGACAAGCTTTGGTGTAAGCTTCTTGCAAACCGGAGCTTCTCTCAAGAAGGCTCGTGGTTCCGAGAGGGAACATGTCACCTCCGTGTGCGAAACAACATACGTACACTGCCTTCTCCCGCCTTAATTTTTGTACATAGACAAATTAGACCAGATAGAAGTATTGTGATAATTTTGGAATTATTCCGGGTTTGTTTGGGCTTTTTTATACATTAAGTGAGTTTCTGGGCATTTAATGTGCATAATTCAAATTTGAACTACAAGCACATGCTCCAATGCACCAAAGTTGGTTGAAAAATCACATGTGTGTCCTTGGGTGAATTTTTAGGTCTCATGCAAGAAATGGGAATGAAATCCAAACATCTGGGCGTCGTGGCTCGGCCGAAAAGATTGAGAAACTTGGTTTTTTAATTCCTGCAATTCCAAAACACGCCTGGAAATCATGAAACTTGGCATGGTGTCATGACATGGCACCAACATGCTGCGGTAAATTTTTTGGTCAAATTGGGACAAGCTTTGGTGTAACCTTCTTGGAAACTGGAGCTTCCGTCAAGAAGGCTGGTGGTTCCGAGAGGGAATGTGTCACCTCCATGTGCGAAACGACATACGTACACTGCCTTCTCCCGCCTTAATTTTTTACACGGGCATATTAGACCAAATAGAAGTATCGTGCTAAATTTTAGAATTATTCCAGGTTCTTTTGGCCTTTTTTATACATTAATTGAGTTTTTGGGCATTTAATGTGCATAATTCAAATTTGAAATACAAGTACATGCTCTAGTGCACCAAAGTTGGTTGAAAAATCACATGTGTGTCCTTGGGTGAATTTCTAGGTCCCATGCAAGAAATGGGAATGAAATTCAAACATCCGAGCATCGTGGCTCGGCCAGAAATATTGAGAAACTTGGATTTTTAATTCGTGTAAATCCAAAACACGCCTGAAAATCATGAAACTTGGCATGGTGTCATGACATGGCACCAACATGTTGTGGTAATTTTTCTGTCCGATTTACGAAGGCACACACATTAACAATGAACAAAATCATTTTGGAACAAGTGTTGTCACGTTACAAATTGGAAGCACAAGTATTATTGAAACCGTGGGCGTTCTACTTACCAATTACGTGCCGCCACGCGTCCCCTTTTTTATTGGCCAAGAGGTGCGATGCGGGTAGCTATTTGAGTACGGGAGCCGTGCGATCAGACCCCTGCGCGTGCTCATCGGGAGGAGAGCCCTTTGACCTCTACCCGCCGCGCACCTCCCTCCCAACGTCTCTATTAATGGCGCCTGAGCCCCTATTCTGCGGCGTGGCTATATGTCTCACTGGCCTAAGATTTAAGAGAGAAAAATGAAAATCTGAAAAGAAAGTTTTGCACGGATCTTGATGTAAGATCTGACGGACCTATATAGCATCGACTGCGACTTATAGCAAGCATGATGAATATAAGGATGATGACAGTGGATAATAATTGTCTTACATATTTAGGAACATAACTAGAAAAGCCACATGCGGCAACGCCCGAAATACACAAGGGTAAAAGAAGAAGGAAGACAACGATCTGGCTCGCTGATCTCTACATTCTTGATGCATTGCTGTAGGCCGCGGGAACTAGTCTCAGTGGCGAGCGGCGATGAGCTCTTTCTTGTCCTCAAGATGCTTCTTGAGAGCATCCATGGATTCCTCCACCAGCCTTCTGCGCTCGATGCGCAGCATGGCATTCTCGTCCATAAGTTTCTCAACGATGACGCCAGTCCTCTTCAACAAGGCAGTGGTCTCCTCCTGCTGCTCCGCACTTCCGACGATCTTCGCCCTCAGCAGGTCGCGCTTGTCCAGGAGCTTTGCATTGCTCTCATTTAGTTATCGGATGACACCGGTAGCCTATTCAAAAGAGGCTTTCATGTCATCCTGCAACCTCTCCCAGCCAGATATCTGATCCATCTCGCTATGGACGATCGCATGCATGCGCCTTTAAGAGTCCTCGCCTTCCCGTGAGACATTTTCCCGGGCCGCCACGGCGCGGGAGGACATCTCTGCTGCATTCGCGATGCGGCGGGACATCTCTTCTGCTTCGATGGTGCAGCTGAGGGAGTCCTGGACTAAGGGGTCCTCGGGCGTCCGGCCTATTGGACATGGGACGGACTATTGGGCCATGAAGACACAAGACTAAAGATTCTCTCACGCGTGTCCGGATGGGACTCTCGTTGGCGTGGATGGCAAGCCTGGTATTCAGATATGAAGTTTCCTTTCTCTGTAACTGACTTTGTACAACCCTAGTCCCCTCTGGTACCTATACAAACCGGAGGGTTTAGTCTGTAGAGACAATTATAATCATATAGTCTAGACATCTAGGGGTTTTAGCCATTATGATCTCATGGTAGATCAACTCTTGTAACCCCCATACTCATCAATATTAATCAAGCAGGATGTAGGTTTTACCTCCATTGAGAGGGCCCGAACCTAGGTAAAATTCGTTTCCCTTGTCTCCTATTACCATCAATCTCAGACGCACAATTTGGGACCCCCTACCCGAGATCCACCGGTTTTGACACCGACATTGGTGCTTTCATTGAGAGTTCCACTGTGTCGTCTTCAAGAGGCTTTATGGCTCTGTCAATCATCTACAACGATGCGGCCCTGAGGGAGGTCTTTCTCCCCAGCCAGATCTTCGTGTTCGGCGGCTTCGCACTGCGGGCCAACTCGCTTGGCCATCTAGAGCAGATCGACAGCTACGCCCCTGGCCATCAGGTCAGGTTTGGAAGCTTGAACTACGTTGCTGATATCCGCGGAGACTTGATCTTCAGCGGATTCGATCCCATGGCAGCCGCTCCTTGCCACCGCGATGAGCATGAACTAAATCTGTCGTTGGACCATGCTCAGGAGATAGCACATGTAAGTGCTCCGGCCTTAGATCCAGAGCAGACTACGCCATTCGAAGATGGGAAGCTCAATCCCGCCATGGGGGTCGCAGAATCATCGGCATTGGAGCCGCACACATACCCAATTTCGTGCGGGATCCATGTCACCAGAACCCTGGACTCGTCTCCGGCCACTGGAACCGAACCACGCGCACCCGGGTCCGCTGAGCCTGATCAGGCGCCGATCGTCGAATTCAGCGCCACGGACATCTTCCGGCACTCGCCTTTAGGTGATGTGCTAAACTCATTAAAAACCCTCTCCTTAGCAGGGGACCCACAACCGAATTATATCTGGTTTGAACTAGGGGCTGATGACGGGGAATTTTGCTTCCCACCCACCTCCCACTTAATAGCCACTGTCGAAGACCTAACCGACATGCCTGATTACGTCTCCGAAGACATCGATGGTATGGACGACGATGTCGAAGAGGAGCAGGACCAAAACCCGCCACTTACCGGGCGCTAGACTACCACCCCCTCATATGACGTATACACGATGGATACACCCAAAGAGAATAGAGGCGACGACAAGGAAGACCCAGTCGAGGATAAACCTCCTGAGATACAATCAAAGAACCGACGTCAGCAGCGCCCCTCCAAGTCATGTCGCGGAAAAGACAGCAATACCGGCATAGGAGAAAACAATACTCCGAACGATGCCGAAGACAATGAAGACCCCATTAAGCCAACTTCAGAACAGTATGAACAGGAAGACGGGCAAGTTAGCCCCGATGAACAGGCCATAAACAAAGACTCGGAGGACAGTAATTATCTTCTGCTCTCCGAGGATGAGGAGAGCCTCGGTAACGAGGATTTTATTGTGCCTGAGGAACCTCTCGAGCAGGAGCGCTTCAAGCGCCGGCTAATAGCCACTGCGAGGAGCCTGAAAAAGAAGCAGCAGAAGCTTAAAGCTGACAAAGATCTACCCAAGGATAGATGGACTCATGTCCTAGCAGCCGAGGAATACGGCCTCGAGCACCAATACAAAAGATATCCGAAGCACAAATTGCTACCTCAATTGGATGACGAGGCACTGGAGCCTATACCGTCAGCACGTAATGCGGATGATTGACCACAACGTGGCCTAGACAAAGTGACAACTCAAGTCAAACACCAGCTAGCACTACCTCACCATAAAGGCAAAAACAAAACAGCTCGGGGACATACATACGACCTACGGCAGAACCTGGTCAGTGGAGCAGGTCAGACCAGATCGATCTACGGATCGCGGGGGCGTGCCCTGACGCACGACGACAGCCATCAAGCTGAACATGGCAAGCACAATCACGTTCAAGCCGAAAGCCGTAGACGGACTCCATACGAACTGCGTCACGACCTGACCCGATATAGAGGCGCCGCAGACCCCCTTTGCTTCACTGATGAAGTAATGGAACATGAATTCCCAGAAGGGTTCAAACCTATGAATATGGAATCATATGATGGGACCACAGATCCCGCGGTATGGATTGAAGACTTTATTCTCCATATTCATATGGCCCGCGACAACGATCTTCATGCCATCAAATACCTCACGCTAAGACTCAAGGGGCCAGCTCGGCACTGGCTAAACAGTATGCCCGAGAATTCCATTGGAAACTGGGAAGACCAAGAAGACGCCTTCCGCGATAGCTACCAAGGTACATATGTCCGGCCTCTGGATGCCGATGACCTAAGTCACATTGTCCAGCAGCCTGGGGAGTCAGCCAGGAAGCTTTGGACTAGGTTCTTAATTAAAAAGAACCAAATTGTCGATTGTCTGGACGCTGAAGCCCTCATGGCCTTTAAACATAGTGTCCGAGACGAATGGCTCGCCCGCCACCTCAGACATGAAAACCAAAATCCATGGCAGCCTTACTGTTCTAATGACCCGCTTCTGCGCAGGAGAGGACAGCTGGCTTGCTCGTAGAAGCAACAACACCAGTGACCCAGGCACTTCCGAAGTTCGAGACGGCAGTGGCAAGTCACGACATAATAAACACAAGCATCGACATAATAATGAAGGAACGCACGACACGACGGTCAACGCCGGATTCAGCGGCTCCAAACTCGGTCAAGGAAAAAGGCATTCAAGGAAAACAGAGACGGACCATCCATTTTAGACAAGATACTGGATCAGCCCTGCCAGATTCATGGCACCCCCGATAAAACCGCCAATCACACCAATAGAAGTTGTTGGGTCTTCAAACAAGCCGGCAAGCTTAATGCCAAACACAATGGGAAGGGCCGCCCAGTGATAGCGATGATGAAGAGACTCGCCCACCAAATACCGGGGGTGAGAAGTAATTTCCCCCCGAAGTAAAAGTGGTAAACATCGTATACGTGACGCACACCCCTACAGGGGAGCGCAAGTGCGCACCACGGGACACCTACGTCATAGAACCAGTCCCCCCAAAATTTAACCAATGGGCGGCCTGCCCGATCACTTTTGATCGGAAGGATTACCCAGTCAGTATTTGTCACGCAACCCTGGTCCTCGACCTAATCATCAATGGGTCACATCTCACGAAAGTCCTTATGGATGGCGGCAGCAGCCTTAATCTACTCTGCCAAGACACTGTCCGCAAAATGGGCATCGATCCTTCAAGAATCAAGCCCACCACAACTACCCTCAAGGGAGCAGTACCTAACATAGAAGCTCATTGCACGGGCTCCATCACATTGGAAGTAGTTTTCGGTTCACCGAACAACTTTCGACGCGAAGGCTTGACCTTCGATACTACCCCGTTCCGCATTGTCACATCCCTAGCTTCTGGTAGTGCACTAGGCTAGCCTCATGTGTGCATCATGTGTCCATCAAAGGAATTCACTAGGTTCACCTAAAATATTTTCAGTAAATCCAAATGGCTTTCAAAAATGTTCATCATTTATGGAAAATGCTGTAAACAGTAACCAGAGGTGATGCACATTTTTCCATGACATATTTGGGCTCTGAATTAAATCATACTCTATTTGCATATGGGCATTTAAATGCTATAAAATACTTTAAATGCTCAAATAATCATAAACTAAAATGTTTACTGTTGGATATGTTCTAAACAGTAGCCATGATTAGTTTCATGATTTTTGGTAATGCCCTGGCATTTTTAATAAAGCCCTAAAGTCTACAGAATAATAGAAAACAAGAAATAAAGAGAGAGAGAGAGAGAGAGAGAGAGAGAGAGAGACTTACCTGGTGCTCACCTGGCAGCCCACCTGGCCCAACTCCAGCTAGCGGCCCAGCCCACTGGCCTGAAGCGGCTGTCTTCAACCTCTGCCAGTAGGCAGAGGCGTGTCGACAGTGCGCGCGCCCGAGCTCAACCTCCTGCTTGCCACCGAGGCGCCCCCGACGCGTCTGGCGACACCCCGCAGCCCCCTCTGCCTCTCCCCTCACTCTCTGCTCTCTCCCTCGCCCTCTAGCCTCGTCCCCGAGCTCACCCGAGAGCGACCGCCACCGCCGCTCTCTGCCACCGTGCCCAGAGCCACCACCTCACCCTTCCGCCATGCCCAAAGGCTCCGCCTCGACGCCACGAAGCTCCAAAAGGAATCACGCGCCCGCGAGATGCCCGAAGTGACTCCATCATCTTCATCTTCACCGTCGGCCGCCGAGATCGTCATCGCCGTTCCGACCGCACCAGCCTCTCCCCCGAGCCAACTCTGGCGCCACCGCACTCGTTGTGAGCCTCTCCATCTAACCCCTCTCTATGTTTCCTCCCTGGTACGCCGTAGTCGCTGCTCCGTGGATGTCCGAACGCGCCGCCGCCCGTGCTCATCGCTGGTGATGCTCCGGTGACCATTTGGTCCTGGGCATACGACCAACGCGCTCCCCGCATCGCGTAGAGCCTCCGTAGCACCTCGCCGCGCTGATTTGCGCACCACAGCCCCATCCCCACCTGCACCCGAGCTTCGGCCATCGCCGAGCTCGTCGTCCGCGCCACTCCGGCCACTCCCCGGCCGCGCCACCACCACGGTTGGATGCGGACGAGCGTCCGCATCCCGTAGCCGTGCTCCGCGCGCCAAACGGCGCTCTATAGGCGAATACCGCAGCGCATCGCCGCGGCTAGCCTCACCAGCGTCATGTCGCCGGTGGGTTGACCCTGCTGACCTGGGGTTGACCTTGTTTAACCTCCCAGGGTCACTGACGTGCGAGCTCGCCCTGTTAGTCTCTAACTAGTTTTAAGTTAGTGCTAACTAACTTAGATTAATTAGTACAGTCACTGACCAGTGGGCCCAGGCCCTAATTAACCTAGGTTAGTGCTAATGTAACCCTAACTAACTTTGTTAGTTAGTTGTTACACTGACATGTGGGTCCCAGCCGTCAGGTTTGACCTGGGCTGGCGCCTTTGACCTGCTAATGTCACACCTATGTCATGCTGACGCAGTAAAGCATTTTCTGGATTTAAGTTTATTCAGGAAATTCCAGAAAATGTCTAAAACTTCTAAAAATCATATAAAATCAACCGTAGCTCAGAATGAAATAAATTATATATGAAAAATTATCAGAAAAATTCAAGGAATCCATCTGTACCATTTCCATGCATGTTTAAACAAATTAACCTTGTTGTTTAGTTCAAAACATGATCATGCACTATTTGAATTCATAGTTTGAATCAGAATTTGAACCTTGAGTTCAACTCAACTCAAACCCTTTTGTTCTTAGCTGCATTAGCTCAAATCACAGCATATTGACATGTCATGATCATGCATCATATTGTGCATTGCATTGATTGTATTGTTTCTGTGTTGCCGGTGATTGTTCCCCCTCGGTAGACGTATGTTTCGACGATGTGATCAATGACACTGATGAAGAGCTATATCATCTTCAGAAGTGCCAGGCAAGCAAAAACCCCTTGTTCATTCCGATACAATCCCACTCTCTCACTCCTGCTCTATTTACTGCATTAGGTCAACAATGATTCAACTGTTACATGCTGCGGTAGCTGAACCCCTTTTCCTCTGCATGACCTGTCATTGCCACAGTAAATAGATGAAACCCACTAGCATGAATAGGAGTTGTTTGAGCCCTGATGTGCCTACTCATTCATGCTTGTTTGTCATGCCTGCTACTGCTTAGAGTTGAGTCGGGTCTGATTCATCGGGAATGAATTGGAATGGTGATGAACATTTCCTACTGTGTGTGAACACGATTTGGTAAAGGTAGCGGTGAGAGGCCATGTAGGAGTACATGGTGGGTTGTCTCACTGAAACCGTCCTCAGGAACTGAGTTTTGTGTTTGTGATCCATGAAACAGCTACTACCACACGTTGGGCCCTGAAATATGACCCCCACTACAGGAATCTAGTACTTTGCCGTCGGCCATGGCGGTCGGCAAAGGCACGGACGGCTGACGGCAAAGCACTTTGCCGTCCGCGGCGGACGGCAAACAGTGACGGCAAAGATAGGGTCGGCAAACAGGTTCATTGCCGTCTGCTTTTTATGGCGGACGGCAAAGAGCCCTTTGCCTACAGCGGCGGACGGCAAAGAGGGGGAACGGCAAAATGTTGCACGTCCGCCAGCGTTACTCCGTTAGGCGGCTAACGGCAGCCTTTGCCATCCACCAGTGGACGGCAAATTTGAGCGCCTCTTTGCCGTCCGCCAGATGATGTCAGCAATACGTCAGTGCCCACTTTTTTTGCCGTCCGCCCGGCGGACGGCAAAGGCAAAGTCTTTGCCATCAGCTTAGCTTTGACGTCCGCCACGGTAGGCAAATTGGCCAAATGGTCCATCCCCCAGGAAGCATAGGTGGGCGCCACGTGCCCCCTTTGCCATCTGCCACCGACGGCAAAGGGGTCTTTGCCGTCTGCCGCAGACGGCAAAGAGCCTGCACTGCCTCTTTTTATTCTGTTTTTCTTATATCCAACAATTATCACAACAAATATATCACCGCACATATATATCCATCACATAAATATCCAGCACATATATATCCAACATAATAAATATCCAGCACATATATATCCATCCATACATACATAGTAGGTTGCACATAGTTCCATCGATCCATACATATTATAATATGCAAAGTTTCATCATAGCAAGCGAGCAGAATACAAGAAGTGCATCAAAGGAAAAAACAGGAAAAAGCAAGCAATCCATCATAGGAAGCTGGCTTCCGTGAAGTGAATGAAACCTGCAAAATGGCAAATAAGAAAGTTAGAAAAAGAAGACTAGAAGAAGAATTAGACTAGAAGAAAAAGAATAGAAGAAGAAGACTAGAAGAAGAAGTATATGCCATTTATTAGCTAACTTAGGTGAAATGGGTCGTTTATGAGCTAACCTAGGTGAAATGGGTCATTTATGGGCTAACCTAGGTCAAATGGGTCGTTTATGAGGTAACCTAGGTGAAATGGGTCGTTTATGAGCTAACCTAGGTGAAATTGATCATTTTGGAGCTAACTTAGTTGAAATGGGTCGTTTATGAGCTAACTAAGGTGAAATGCCACGTTTTTGAGCTAACTAAGGTAAAATGGATCATTTTTGAGCTTAGGTGAAATGGGTCATTTTGGAGCTAACCTAGGTGAAATGGGTCATTTTGGAGCTAACCTAGGTGAAATGGGTCATTTTAAAGCTAACGTAGTTAAAACGGATCATTTAGGAGCTAATCTACGTAAAATGGGTCATTTTAGAGCTAACTTGGATAAATTGGATCACTTGTAAGCTAACTACGGTAAAATGAGTCATTTTAGAGCTAACTTAGGTAGAATGGATGGTTTATGAGGTCAGTAAGCTTATTAAGTCATTTTGGAGGCAAAGAAGCTAACTCTAGGTCATTATGGTAAGCATATTGGAGGAAATAAAGCTAAGTCTAGGTCTTTATGTATTTGTTAAGCAAAACACTAGAGAAACTTACTGTGATCACGGAGGTGTAGGAGCGGGCTAGCTCGCGCCGGTAGCTGGAGAAGGATCGTGCGATGCGTTTCTGGAGTTAAGCTGCACCAAAGATCATTTCCAATGTCTCGTTAGCATTATGACACTCAAATGTTAAGACTAGCAAGTAATTTCCATTCAAATTAAACTCATCGTGCTCCCAAGAGCAATCACTGGCATCGGCGGAGCGGTCTGACCGGACTTCTCGCACACAGACTGCACATTTGGTTTTCACAACAGAGTCATACTAGTTAGTAATGAGACTCAAATGTTAAGACTAGCAAGTAATCTGCAGAAGAAACTTACCACAAGGATCTCGTACATGGCCCTTGCCTGCATGTCATTCCGTGCCCTCTCCTCCTCCAACATCTTTGTCGTACTCTCCTCCAACTCCCGCTGCCTCTCCGCCGCCTCCGCCAGAAGTTTCTCCATTCTATCTCTCTCACTCTGTATAGCAGCCTGCAACACCACTCACATGACCATTTGTAATCATTGATGGAAGCGCACACAATGTAATGGAGAAAGATAGCTGAGTACGTATAACTAACCTTGAAGGCGAGTTGGACTGGCCATTCACGAGGCCTTATCTCAGGAGCGGAGCTCGACTGGTGCGCCTTGATCTCCGGGAGAGTGCTAGGACAACGGATAAGTCCATCTCCCATGGCTATGGAGCCATTGGACCTCCCGCCACCAGATATCATCAGCAGCTCTGTATCAATGGGACCCTGGCTCGGGTTAAAGTCCTCCCCTTTCCTCGCCTTCCCCTGATCTCTATATTGCATGAGCTTGTCGTGGGCGAAGATGTTGGTGAAGTTCTTTGGATCATCGAGGTCAGACGCAGAGAATGCCTTGACTTTCTTGTAAGGGCCAGTGTGGGCCATGGCATACAGGTCGTACACCTCTGGCACCTTATCCGCCTTATTGTAGCGTGCCTGAAAGAGAGAAACAAAGTAAATTAGTAATTAAAGGGCTAAAGCTAGCATGATGAATGAATTGCATGAATCATGAAGCAAACCACATACCCAGTTCCGCCCGTACTGAAATAAGTTGGAGCTGCCTTGGTGGTGTGGCACACCTTCCATTTGGGCACGTTTGTCCTTGGCCTCTTTGTGGGTGGCCAGCCATTCTTTTGAGCACCACGCATTGACCAACACCTCTCAACAATCCATCCGATCCGCACACCATCTCGGAGGGGCCTAAGTTAGCAAATAGAAACTTGAGAGCTACGGCTATGAATTACTAAGTGAAGGAAGTAAGTACAAGGCCTTAAGAATTACCTTCATGTACTGCTCCTTACTCAAGAACTTATCGTGGCACTCCTGCTTGGGCTTCTTGATACCACACCCGGCGTAGTAGTCTCGAATAGCCTGCACCCGAACCTCATGCCGTAAGTTCTGAAGTAGGCGCTTGCACTCCTTGTGGATAACATCTGCTGCCTCCTCCTCGTATCCCTCCTCACACCTGTAGAATGTCTGCAATCAAATGAGACAATATTGATTAGTACAATTAATAACTAGCTAGTTGAAGATTTTTAATTGTGTAAAGGAGCAATTACCCAGAACTTTCTGATCACCACGTCTGCCCTCATCTCGCACAATACACCGTCGATAATCTCACCCGGCGGGGCCGGGGCAGCCAAGTAGTGCTACCAAGTCAATCCAACCTCTGGAAGCCGACCCTCACCAGGCAACGTGACAAACCCCGGGAAGTTTTGCTGAATCAGAACTCCAAGGACAGAGTTGGGCCGGCGGACACTTTCATGGTGGTCCCAACCCCTGCAGCATGACAAGGCCAACACATCAGTTATTTGAAGAAACGTGAATGCAGAAGGTACAAAAAGATTAAATGCACTTACCTCTCCCTATCAGGGAAAATCAACCAGCTCTGCTCGTGGGTCGCCGACACGGACAGGAGCCGTGTAGCACCACGCTGGTAGACGTTGCCCCCCTCCTCCCCCTCCTCCTCAAAATCAGTCGGCTCCCCGCCATCATCAGCATGGCCACTCGGCTCCCCGCCATCATCAGCATGGCCACTCGGCTCCTCAGGCTGACCCGACCAGTTACCCCATCCAGACGTGTGCTCCTCCGGGGTCTCGTGGGCACAAGTCTCGTGGGCCGAAGGACCGTCGACCCAAGGCTCGTGGGCCGAAGACCCGTGGATAGGAGGCTCGTGGACCGGAGTCCGTGCAGCCTCCTCCCCAGACGAGTCCACCCTAGTAGTCACGTGCTCAGGTGAAACAGCTGGGGGCAGCGGCGAGGAAGGCGCCGTAAGAGTCACCCTACCTCCTCTCCCGCCACCACGTGCTCCACCTCCTCTCTTCTTCTTACCTCGTCCCCTACTGGGCACCGCGGTCGACGAAGAAGGGCCCGACGGTGTCGCCATACTGTCCAGCAATGCTCGGCGGAGAGGTGCGTGTGGAATGGAAGACCTCGCACCACGCGCCGACGAAGAAGGGGCCTCGGCGCGCTCCAGACCAGTGCCCACCATCTTTCAACACCTGCCATGACAAAGAATAAACGAAATTAGTACAACATAAAAAAGTACCGACATGAATAATAATATGTATATCACTTAAGTGTATCAGCATCAAGTACAACATAAAAAAATTGAATACCTGACACTACTAATAATCTCGATCAGTATCATCAATAAATGCATAATCATCATCATCACTATAATCAATGATGGGATCATAGAGTTCATTGGCATCAACATGTGCAAGGCCACCTTGACGTAATCGGTTAAGCATTGACAGGTCATCCGCAGTAGTAACCTCTTCTTGTTCCGGCTCTTCTTGTTCCTCCTCTGGGGTGATGTCGGATTCATTGTCGCTGTCTACTTCAATGTTTTGGGGTGAAGTATAGTGGTTCTTGAAACGCTTTTTGGAAAGACATGTCTCTTGGAAGAATTCTCCTTCATATGTGTCTGGGTTAATGTGAGGTTCATAATCCTCTTCCTTTGGGGGAGAAAGTCTAGCACGTGGCGGCATTTCATAAACTACATCCCAACCTTTCAGATTTGGATTAGTTTGGCAAGCCCACGGTAGATAGAATACTTGGGTCACCTGTTGAGCCGTAATATAGACATCAGGAACATCTAAATGGGTGCTTTGGTTGATTTCAACTAGCCCTATATGTTCATGAGTCCTTCTAGTCTCCTTCGGCTGAAACCAATAACATTTGAAGACTACGACATTCAGTGGGTTTTCACCATAGAACAGAAATTCATAAATTGCTTCAACTCTCCCATAATACTCGGTACCTCCTTCGCCGATAGCAGATACACAACAATTTGTAGACTTTCGGTCGGCCATAGATAGCTCTTTGCCATAGGTATGAAAGCGATACCCGTTGATGTCGTACTTGTCAAATGAACGGGCCTTATAGTCAAAACCATTAGTGACTTGTCTCAATTCGGCGTCCATAGACTCTGAATTAGCCTACAAGTTTAATATGAAAGGATTGTTGCATTACGCACAAATTAGCGAATGAAATGAAATTGTCTAATAGAATTACCGTTTGTTTGAACCAAGAGATGAAACCGGGGTAGCCGCCTCCTTGCATTGCGAGAAGCTCATACTCTTCGACGGAATCCTTTTGGATCTCCGCTCCATACGAGAATATGGCGACGTATCGACTGTATGACATATCCAGGAATGAGAGCAGTTCAAAGGAAATAGAAGTTGCAAAACAATGTACCGAGAACTTACTCGATGTACGGCCGCACTTCTATCAGGTTGTTGAAGATATACAACGAAGTGGTCCGCCATTCTTTGTTATCCAAAGATACTGGATGTGAAACACTAGCTGGTGCGAGATTCCCTTTGAATGGGCTGAGGTTGGATCCACCCTTTTTAGGGTCGTCAGCATTGTACCGAGGCTTCGGATTATGCAAATGACGATTTTTGGCTTCGTAGTGTGCTCTTACGAAGTTTGCCGCCTCCTCTGTGATGAATGCCCCAGCCATCGATGCTTCAATTCTACGTTTATTTTTACATTTTTCTCGAAGCGTCTTCTGCATCCTCTCAGTTGGGCAGCACCAACGATTTTGCACGGGCCCCCCCAATCTTGCCTCGGTCGGGAGATGCAAAATCAAATGCTGCATTGGATTAAAGAAGCCCGGTGGAAAGATCTTCTCTAACTTGCAGATCAACTCCGGCGCCAACTCTTCCATTTCTTCTAGCACGCTAGGCGATAGTTCTTTCGCACAAAGAACACGGAAGAAATAGCTGAGTTCTGCCAGTACTAGCCATTCATCCTCAGGGATGAAGCCACGCAACATCACCGGCATTACCCGCTCAATCCATATGTGCCAATCATGACTCTTGAGACCAAATATCTTCAGTTTATCAAGATTCGCTCCCCTCTTTAGATTCGCTGCATACCCATCGGGGAACATCAACTGCTGTGGCACCCACAAGATAATTTCCCTCATAGCTGGCCTTCCAAGATTGAACCATGCCTTTGGCTTCGTCCATTTCTGCTTTCCTTTCGGTTCTTTCATGTTTTGTAACGGCCTATCACATAGCGCCTCCAGATCGACTCTAGCCTTAGTCTTATCCTTTGACTTCCCATCTATGATGAACAATGTACCAAAAAGTGCCTCGGCGATATTCTTCTCAGTGTGCATCACGTCGATGTTGTGTGGGCAAAGGAGGTCTTTGAAGTAAGGCAGATCCCATAAGCATGTTTTGTGAGTCCACGCGTGCTTAGTATTATACCCCTTGAAGTACCCTGGACGCTGTGGATCTGGCTCGAGAGCGTTTAACTGATCCAGGGTCTGTTGGCCTGTCAATGCAGGTGGTGCGGAGTTTTTGACAACTCTACCCCTGATGAAGTTCTTCTTGTCTTTCCTGAACTTATGGCGAGGATCCAGGAATTGTCTATGCATGTCGAAGCAAGAAAACTTGCGACCGGCCTGAAGCCAACGAAACTCAAGAGCTCCCTTGCATGTGGGGCACGGGAACCTTCCATGCACACACCAGCCAACGAATAGCGCATACGCCGGCAAGTCATGCGTCGAGTACATGTACCAGACACGCATTATGAAGTTCTGTTTGCTATAGGCATCGTATGTCTTGAACCCATTATCCCAGGCTTCTTGCAATTCGTCCTTAAGCGGCTGCATGTACACATTCATATTTTTCCCCGGATAGTTGGGCCCTGGAATTATCAACGTCAGGAAAATGTTCTTTCTTTGCATAATCTGTCCGAGGGGGAGATTGAGTGGAAAGACAAATACGGGCCAACAACTGTATTGGGCTGCCGTCAGACCAAACACACTGAACCCATCCGTGCTGATGCCGACTCGAGGATGCCTCGGATCTGCCGCTTTGTCAGCATGTAATTCATCAAACTTTTTCCACGCAACACCATCCGATGTGTGTACCATCATCAGATTCCCATCTGCATCTAGTTCGGTTCTTTTGCCTGTTTTGTGCCATGTCATCTGTTTGGCCGTCTCTTCGACCATGAAAAGACGTTGAAGTCTTGGTACGATTGGCATATACCGAAGAACACTAACGGGGATTTTGGTCTGTGTCTTCTCACCCATACCGTTGTCTACCACAATATACCTGGAAGACTTGCAAATGGGACAATAGTTCAAGTCCGCATAGTCAAGCCTAAATAAGGCACATCCTTTCTCACAGGCATGTATCTTCTCATAGGGCATCTTCAGTGCACGGAGGATTTTGTCCGACTGGTACAGGTTTGCAGGCATTACATGGCCTTTGGGTAGAAAGCGTCCAAATACTGTCATAATTGCGTCATAGCATTCTCTGCCCAAGTTGAACTGAGCCTTCAGAGCCATTACTTGTGAGATGGCATCCAACTGACAAAGCTCAGTGTGCTCGTGGAGCGGATGTTTTGAAGACTCCAACATTTCATTGAAGGCCTTTGCAGATTCCTCCATCTCCTCGTCCGAATCCCGAGCATCATCATAGTCTTGCACCATGTTTTCCATCCCGGTACCATGCTCGTCGGTGCGACGACGATCCACCTCAGCTCGGTCACGTTGGGCAGACTCACCATGAAATGTCCACACCGTATAATCGGGCGTAAAACCACTCTTCTGCAGGTGTTTGCCCATTTCAGCCTCTGTCTTCTTTTCCCAATTGCCGCACCGGAAACAGGGGCACCAGGTTTTCTTTTGGCCATTTGCAAATGCGGCTTGCACAAACCCCTTGGTTTTTGTGAACCATTCAGCGCTCCATTTGTTCTGACCAGTGTGACCGGTATACATCCACGCACGGTCACTCATCTTGACTTTCAGAGCTACTGGACACACAACAATTATATATGTAATTCACCATGTATATATTCATCAGTTGATCTACTTTGTCAATTTTATTACGTCCATGCAACCTACACTCTAATAGGTAATGATTGGTCCTAATCCCACCCGTGTATGTGTAGATTGGGTTCATTTTCCCATGCTATGCTCCGGATCCGACGCAAAATTTCGGCAGCACCTCCCCGTTGTTCTCTTGATACACGTCTCTGCAATAAACAGAGAGGATGTGTACCCGGAGAACAACAGGGGAGGCACTGACGAAATTTATGCGTCGGATCGGAGCAAAGCATATGGGAAAACGAACCCAATCTACACATACTCGGGCTGTCCATGGATAGCGTTGGACAATTCGAAAGAATCAAGGTTATAAATATGCAAATGCATGCATATTTATAACTATGACGCTTTCGAACGGGAGACACATATTGGTTACGCATACTGATGATTCAAGACACATATATAGCTAGCTATCAAGTTTCATCGGAATAGATCAAATAATTAATGGGGGAGGAGGATTTGTCATTTGTGCTCACCCACGAACGAAGGGGCAGAGCTCATCAAACGCACTGCGAGGTCGTCGAACACCAAACCTCGCAGCGATGAAACAACTGCACATTTAAAACTACACGATCAACACAATTATATATGATGTTTTTCATAACAAAATCGAAAAATATATGACCTAACTAATAATTCACAAATATATGACCCCGTCGGCCTCTGGAAGGCCAAAGAACACCTTTTCGGGAGGTGTCGGGGGTCGGGGTGTCGTGTCGGTGTCGGGGTGCCATGTCGGGGTCGGGGTGCTGTTTCGTGGTCGGGGGGTCGGGGTGTCGTGTCAATGTCGGGGTAGTGTCATGTCGGTGTCGGGGTGCTGTTTCGGGGTCGGGGTGTGGTGTCGGGGTCAGGGTGTCGGGTCAGGCTCGGGGTCGGGGTGTCGGGTCAGGCTCGGGGTCGGGGTGTCGGGGTCGGGGTGTCGGGGTCAGGGTGTCGGGTCAGGCTCGGGGTCGGGGTGTCGGGGTCGGGGTCGGGGTAGGGGTGTCGGGGTCGGGGTCTCGGGGTCGGGGTCGGGGTCGGGGTGTCGTGTCGGGGTGCCGGGTCGGGGTCTGGGTACCGTGTCGGGTCGGGTTTGTTTTCCTTTTTTCCTTTTCTTCTTCTTCCTCTTCTTCCTTTTCTTCCTTTTTTTCCTTCTTCTTCTTCTTATTCTTCTTCTTCTTCCTTCTTTCCTTTTTTCTCTTCTTCTTCTCCTCCTCTCCTCTTTTTTCTTCTTCTTCTTCTTCCTCTTCTTCTTTTTTCTTCTCCTCCTCCTCCTCTTCTTCTTCTTCTTCTCCTCTCCTCTTTTTCTCTTCTTCTTCTTTCCTAAAACTAAACTAAACCTAAACCTAAAACTAAAAAAACAGGAAAAAGGAAAGAACTAAATCGAAACCTAAAAATAAACTAAAACTAAACCTATAAACCTAAAACTAAACCTAAACCTAAAACTAAAACTAAATCTAAACTAAACATAAACATAAAACTAAAAAAACAGAAAAAAGGAAAAAAAAAGATGAGGCAAAGAGCTCACCTAGGTGGAGGAGGGAGGCGGGGCGGCCTGTGGCGGCGGAGGAGGGGGGCGGGACGGCCTGGGGCGGCGGAGGAGGGGGGCGGGGCGGCCTGGGGCGGCGGCGCCGGGCGGTAGTGGCGACGGGGCCGGGCCCGGCCGGGGCGGCGAGGCGCGGGGGTGCCGGGGCGTGGCGGCGCCCAGACGGCAGGGCGGCAGGGGCGATGGGGCGGGGGGCGCCGGGGCAGCGGCGGGGTGGTGGGGCGACGGGGCGGGGGGGCGCTGGGGCGACGGCGGGGTGGTGGGGCGATGGGGCGGCGGCGAGTACTGGGGAGAGAAAGAGAGAGAGAGGGGCGGGGTGGGGTGCGGCCGTTAACGTTAGTGGGGCCCTCCCTCTTTGCTGTCCGCCCCCTTTGTCGTTCGCTTTTTTGCTCTTTGTCGTCCGCTAGCGGATGGAAAAGTGGGGGGCCGTTAGGTTTTTTTTTAAGCAGCTCGTCAGTGGGGCCCCTCCCTCTTTGCCGTCCGCTAGCCGACGGCAAAGAATCTTTGTCGTTTGCTAGCCGACGGCAAAGAACTGGCTGATTGCAAATTAGGTCTTTGCCATCAGCCAGTTCTTTGCCGTCTGCTATTTGGTAGCTGATGGCAAAGAGCTTCTTTGCCATCCGCTAGCTGACGACAAAGAGCTGGCAGATGGCAAAGTAGCTGATTCCAGTAGTGCCCGCTCGACTTATTAACCGCCGTGTCCTCTGTCTAGGAGTTGCAACTAGTTTCTGTTGTTTGTAGGATATGTGTTGGCGGCCGTGCGTAGCGCTGACCCCAGGGGTGGGCTATGATGCGGTAGATACACCATGGTCGGGTATGTCGGGCGCCCGTTTGGCGTCTCGGGACCCTGTACACATCGTTTGGGGCCGTTGAGGACACCCCGGCTAGATTTCCATGCGGATGGAACCCGAATATGCGATAAACCTGGACTAGAGACTTGTGCCGTTAGTCAGGGCATGGTCTACACCCACGTCGGCTTTCGCTTGAAGTCTGCCGAGCACATGTCGTGTGCAGACGCTAAGTGGTGGAAACATGTGTGAAGAAGTACACCCCTGCAGGGTTATAAATGATCTATTCGAATAGCCATGTCTGTGGTAAAGGACTTCTAGGTTACTTATAACAGTTCATAGATAACTTGAAGTGGATACTCTAAAACTCGCAAGATAAGCATGAGTGCTATGGATGGCATTCTCGTAGGTAGACGGGATCGGATCCATAGTGGTGTATTGATATGGTGAATATGTGGACTCGTGTGCGCCACCTCAAAAGAGTTGCTTGCAGTCGTAGTTCAGGTTAGCCACTGAGTCAAAGCTGGCTTGCTGCAGTTAAACTCCACTGCACCTTTGTTGATACCGATGCATATGTAGTTAGTTCTGATGTAAGTCTTGCTGGGTACATTTGTACTCACGTTTGCTTAATTTATGTTTTGCAGAGAGACTTCAGTCTCGCTAGTAGTTCCACATGGAC
Source organism: Triticum aestivum (assembly GCF_018294505.1). Classification (NCBI taxonomy): domain Eukaryota; kingdom Viridiplantae; phylum Streptophyta; class Magnoliopsida; order Poales; family Poaceae; genus Triticum; species Triticum aestivum. The sequence goes on from NC_057806.1 coordinate 136,174,277, forward strand.
TTCGACGCTTAGCTTGTTACCTCAGCTACGATCTTGTGCCTTCGGTAGGATCTGGTAGATAGTCAGGCTTCTCAGCCTTTTCCATTTGTAGATGTCTGTACTCAGACATGTTAAGCTTCCGCATGTGCTTTGTCTAGTACGCTCTGAATGTTGGGTCATGAGACCCATGTTTGTAATATCTGGCTCTTCGGAGCCTAATGAATAAATACTTTGAGTCATAGAGTTTTGTTGTGATGTCATATTGTATTAGCACATATCGAGCATATTGTGTGTATGTTATTGAAATGCTTGGTATGTGTGGGATCCGACAATCTAGTTGTTTATCCTTGGTAGCCTCTCTTATGGGGAAATGTAGTCTGGTGTTTCCACTGAGCCTTGGTAGTCTACTACAGCCCGATTCACCAGAGTCAGGCTAGCCCAGTACTACTGCTCCGGAACACTTAGACTGGCCGGCATGTGATTCACTTCGCTCATGTGTCTGTCCCTTCGGGGAAATGTCACGCGGTGACTTCCGGAGTCCTGCTAGCCTGCTACAGCCCGGGTTCCCGGAGGCCTGTTAGCCCAGTTGCTACAGCCCGGATTCACACGCTGACGACCGACATGTTTGATGTTGTTTCATGTATGCCTGTCCCCGTAAGTTAGTGCCACTTTGGGTTCACGACTAGTCATGTCGGCCTGGGTTCTCTGTCATATGGATGCTAGCGACACTATCATATACATGAGCGAAACGGCACAAACGGTCCCGGGCCAGGTAAGGTGGCACCCGTGGGAATACCATGCATGAGGCCGCAAAGTGATATGAAGTGTTACATGCTAGATCGGTGTGACTTAGGATCGGGGTCCAGACACGCATTGGCTACCATGCACTTCTGGGCATACTGCTTTTGCTTGTTTTAATGTGGTCCGACACTACGCCCATGCAAAAATTAAGATGCCCGGTCCACGCGACATCATAACAATAAATGGAAATACGGAACACTCCCTCTGTACAGAGGGTCACACTGCGGCTAATACAGCCGAAGTACAAAGCGGCCTCATCAAGCCACATATCTTATCGGCCATTAAGCCGCCGGTCTCTATTAAACAGGACCGATCAACCTCAGGGCTGGATTAGGAGTTCGGCCTTCATCGTTCGCCTCATATGCTAGCGAAGTCTATACCGCGCATACATAATTATGCACTCAAAATACCCTAGTCATCGGCGGAGGCACAATACGGACAGGCCTACAAGCACTCCCATAGCCTCTTTTTCTTTTCTAAACCATTTTTTATCTTTTACCACGGGTGGCTCAAAGGTTGGTCATCTCTCAGACTCTTTCGGAGTTCGGCTTCATACACTTACTCAAAGGCTATTCCTGTTAAGGAGTCCTTTCACCGAGGCAAGGTGGCGCAGACGTGCGACAGGAGGTCCAAATAATTCTTCGTAGACCGCACTCTCTATTTCGAGCCTGTAAAGTGCCTTTTTCCACAACCTTCGACCCCCGCCATGTCAAATAGCATGGGTTGTGGTGTCATTATCTGTAATATGGCGATTGACGTATCAATCAGGTCCCAGTCAACATAATTTGGATTCAGTATTCGCTTTTTCTATAGAACCGAATCTTGCTTCTTCGGTTGTTTCACACATGAAACTCGAGACAAATTTCTAGGGGCTCGATATGGGAACAAGTGAGTCGCTGACAAGTTCGAATAGATTTACAACACACTTCGACGTCACGAGTTTGGCCTTATATGCATCAGCTTCGAATCATGTCTTTGGTCAATAGTTGGGTTGCCCGTCTCCTGTGCTTACTACCTTACGTTCTACTCTATTGGCTTGGGTAGTAAAGGGAGAACTACTGCGATTGTGTTTCCCGTTCATCTGGTCAAGCACCTCAGTAGAGAAAGCTGAAAATTGACTATCATGATGCGGCGAGAGCTGGTCAACCACTCGATGGCTTATAAGAATCTTTCGTGATTCCTTCCGTGTTACACGAAGGACCGTTTTTAAGGTCACCTATGCAGCGCATTGTATTGGGATAACCGCGTACATACCAGGGGCTATATCATAGACCCACCGTCAAAATCCTATGGCTAAGTGAAAGTGTTAAAGCCCTATAGTCTGATTGCCTAGTCCGCCACCTTGACACCTCCTTCACGGACCGAGATGTTGGGTCAAGATTGAACAAATGCTTTTTTGAACACCCCCATATTTTATGCGTGGGGGTCGAAGCCGACGACTAGAAAACTTTCGAATTATACAAGGACGGCCGCATAGGAGGAACCAAAACTTTCAGGCAAAGGTATAAAAAAATGTAGCCTTAATATATCATAATATTGTTTTTTTACAATCTTGGTACATTCACTCAAAGATCATATCCTTCGAGCACTGACCCTCTATTAAGCGGGCGCCCTCTAGGACATCTTCATAATACTGCTCCGGCGTGTGTTTGTCCTTGCCCCGGGTGGAATCTTCGCTGCAATATCGATGGCCTTCATCTTCGCCCAATACGTCTTGACACGGGCAAAGGCCATCCATGCACCCTCAATGCACGCTGGTCGCTTCATGGCGTCGATACGCGGCACCACATCCACAACTCGCTGCACCAAACCGATTTAACTATTCAGAACTTGCTCAGTCAGCCACAGCTGGACCACGACGTCCTTCATGGCAGAACCAGATATATTGTGGAGCTCGGCCCACTGGGCCATCTGTTCGTTCAGCAATAGCGGGCGCTTTGGTGTGCCGATTTGTGACCAGAAAAGCTTCTCCGTTGCACACCCTTTGGAGGTACTCTTTGGCAAGTCCAAGAACGCGCCTGGAGAACTCCACATTTGATTAAGCAGGGCATACTTCGGATCGCCGAATTTAGTCTGTAATAGAAAGGGCTTACCGGCCGCTATCTCCCCGGCTTGCCGGATCTCCTCCCGAGTCGCTCTCGACTCGGATCGTGCCTCTCTCGCCTCTCGTAAGGCCCTCTCAAGTTCGGCTACTTTGGCCTTGTTCTCCTCCTCAAGTGCTTGGCATTTGCCAGTGGCATCCCTTAGATCTTGCTCTATGGAAGATATTCTTTCTTCGCACTAGCGCCGAGCAGCCTGTTCGGCCTTTAACTCCTCAGCTACCTTCTTGGTAGCCACATTACTCATCCTGACTTGCTCCTTGGCCCGAACGAGCTCAGCCCGCAGGGTCTCAACCGCGGTAGCACCATCTGCAGTTATGCATATTTCAATATATAATTCTCAGCTTCGTGCTCATATCATTATACATACATATACTGACTACCACAAAACATACCTTGCGCCTCGACAAGCTGCCTGTTAATAAGCGTGATGTCTTCATCCGCCACATCAAGTTTCCGCTTCATATCGGCAACCTCTGTAGCATGGGCAGTCGCCGTGGATGAAATAGCCTGTGATCCACTTAGTTAGATTATTTCCTGGGCATATCTTTTTTGATCCTCTGGTTGCCTCCTATCGGACGTCAACCAGAGTCTCAGCGGCTACTATCTATACACATGTGCATTTTTTGCATGTAAAGTGCAATTGAAGATATTACATTGCATACCTCGAAGCCTCTTAGCAGGCCCGTGAAGGCTTCATTCAATCCGCTTCTCATGGATAGAATCCTCTCGGCTACCATACAAATCAAGGTACGATGTTCCTATGAGATGGACGCATGTTGCAACACGTCCATCAAGGTATCTGGTGCCTCCTGATTCCTGAAAGCGGTGATGGGAGTACGGACTGCCTTCGAAGGGATGTGTTTGCTCGACTCAAGAGTCGTCTCCGGCTGTAAACCGGATAGTTCAGGGCCTTTATTGCTGGTCCCCAAAGGGGCTGCATGCCCCAAACCCTGGGCCCCTGAAGTATCACGTTCGGGCGCAGTCTTCATTGTCCCTCACACCACTTGTTGATCAAGAGAAATCCTCCAGGACGACACCTCAAAGTCGTCCACCCTATTGGGCGAGAGGGTCTGGGAGGTGTCTCACTTTCCATCATCTCTGGAAGATGATCCCCCGAGGAGGAGGACTATTGAGGAAGACTGCATACCAGACTGCAAACATATATTTTCAAATGTTGCCCTTGTAAGCGGAAAGGAATGGGATATGTTTAGGACATCTTTGTTCACTTACAATTCGGCTAAAGGCTTGTCCTTATGGAGGAACTACACGTCAGCGTCGTCTTTTGAACCCGAACCGCCCGGCAAGGACATCTTCCCTCGCTTAGGAGCACCCTCCTCCAAATGTTCAGAGGCGGTCCTCTTCTTCCCATATGGGTTAGCGATGTCGGCTTCCCCTTCTCTTTTGTCTTCGGGAGAGGGAGCCCCAATCTCCCCGGACATAGCGTCTGGTGTACCTTTAGAATGGAGATCACCTTTGGCCTTCTTGTTCTCCTCCTTGTCCTCCTTCTCCGGCACTTGATATGGCGCCGAAGCCGGCATCCTTGTTAACATAGGATCGGCTAAGTCTTCGGGAAGAGGGGTCGGACACCTAATTCGTTCCGCCTTCTTTACCCAGCCCTGTGCGAAGATGGTTTTCTCAGTATTACAGGATGTTTAACTAAGTTGTGTTCAGGAGTCGAGTGCTTACCGAGGTATCCAGATGATTGCAGTCGAGGCCGATGTCTTCGGTGGTATCCGGCCACTGCTTTCGAGTCCCGAATAATAACTTCCACATTCCTTTGTGTGTCGTGCCGAAGAAGTGCTGAAGGGTCAGTGGTCCTTCTGGATTGAACTCCCACATGTGGAGGGGCCGTCACTGGCACGGCAGGACCTGGTGTACTAGCATTACCTGGATTACATTGATGAGGCCGGTGTCCATTTCAAGGAGGCTCCAGATGCGGCTTTGTAGCGTCTGCACTTCGTCAATGGATCCCCAGTCCAATCCCTTATTAATCCATGATGCGAGCTGTAATGGAGGGCCAGGTCAGAACGTAGCTGCAGCTGCCCACTTGTACCATGATGTCCGGTGATGTAAAACCACCCGCACCACCATAGGTCAGAAACTTCTACGAAAGAGCCTTTGGGCCAAAAAGCATTGGGGAGCTTGTTCACCATGGCACCTACACACTGTATTTGCTCCCCCTAAATTATCTTCGGCTTCAAGTTAAAGGTCTTGAGCCATAAAATGAAGTGAGGGGTAATGCGGAGAAAAGCCTCGCACATGACAATGAACGCCGAGATATGAAGGAAGGACTCCGGAGCTAGATCATGAAAATCTAGCCCGTAATAAAACATGAGGCCGCGAACGAAGGGGTGGAGAGCGAACCCTAGCCCCGGGAGGAAGTGGGAGATGAATACGACCCTCTCACCGGATCTGGGAGTAGGAATGAGATGTCCTTTAGTAGGGAGCCTATGGGGGATTTCTGCGATCAGGTATCTAGCCACCCGGAGCTTCGTGCTATCCTCCTCTGTGACAGAGGAGGCCACCAACCGGCCTTGAGGGCTGGGTCCGGACATGACTAGGAGGCTCGGAATAGTTTAGTTGAAACCTGGGTGTTAGAACTTGAGGTTGGAAAGATTGAGGAAGAGGAAGGCACGGAGGAGAAAGACGGGCTTGTGCCCCTTTATAAAGGCAATGAGTATCAAACGCCTCCTCATAGGCCTTAAAGCCTGCCTATTCCCACGGGATTATGCCAACGGAACGGTTGGGTAATCCACGCCAATATTGATGAGAATTCCGTAATAAGAGGACACGATCTCTGCTTCGACAAAGACGTGCCAATAAAACCACATCTTAAAATGTGAAGCGGGAGGCTGAAAAATGGTTCGAAATAATGACCGGCCTGTGACATGATGTCACGCCATAAAAAGTTGTCAGTGGATTAGACTCACGAAATATTATGCTCTCTATGGAATATGTGGTGCTTATTTTGTCGAGCCGGACACGTTCTTTTTGTTCGACGGCTATTTTGAAGTATTCAGAGGAGGAACCCGCCTTGCTATGTCGAAGACAATCTACGCACCGGACACCTCGTCATTGAAGCCTGGTTCAGGGGCTACTGAGGGAGTCCTGGACTAAGGGGTCCTCGAGCGTTCGGCCTGTTGGACATGGGCCGGACTGTTGGGCCATGAGGATACAAGACTAAAGATTCTCTCACCCATGTCCGGATGGGACTCTCCTTGGCGTGGATGGCAAGCCTGGCGTTTGGATATGAACATTCCTTTCTCTGTAACTGACTTTGTACAACCCTAGTCCCCTCTAGTGCCTATATAAACTGGAGGGTTTAGTCCATAGAGACAATCATAATGATATAGGCTAGACTTCTAGGGTTTTTAGCCATTCGATCTCGTGGTAGATCAACTCTTGTAACCCCCATACTCATCAATATTGATCAAGCAGGACATAGGGTTTTACCTCCATCGAGAGGGCCCGAACCTAGGTAAAACTTCGTGTCCCTTGTCTCCTATTACCATCAACCTCAGACGCACAGTTCGGACCCCCTACCCGAGATCCGCCGGGTTTGACACCAACAGCGGCTAGACCAGTCTGCTACATCCACGGTGTGGCAGGACCTCCGTGCTTCTTCGGCGGCACGGCGGGACCTCTATGCTGCTACGGCCGCGCGGTGGGACATGCCAGCTGCTTTCACGGCAAGGCGGGACATCTCTCGTGCTTCCTCTTCCATGCTCGCATCTCCCTGGTGGCAATCTCTCGACCTAGAACTCAAGCTGGCCATGGCAGACGCAAGGGAACGATGATGAATGACTTGTTTGTTTTTGTGGATGAGGAGTTGAGGAGGAATGTGTAATCATCTTGGAGTAGTAGTATTTATAAAGAAGTACTAATATGCTCCTAAGTGTGAAACCATTTAGCTTTTGATCGGTGTGAACAGGTTTGCAATTAAATATAGCGTGGCAGTAATTTGGAATGTGACGGGACATAGGCTCAAAATTTATTGATGGTTATAAGTGCGGCACTATTCCTGAAAGGCGTAACGTGGGCACGCCTTCTCGGCCGCGTACGTGGCGTTTGCACCATAGGGTGCACCGAAATAGGCAATGTCAACACACGTGTTGTTCCATCAACCGTGTGCGCTCGTTATTACCATCGCGCACACTTCTTTTTATTAGAATGTGTGTGCCCGTCTAGCGCACACGCGTTGATCTATCTAACTATTTCTGTTTTTTGTGGCTAATCACAAAACAGTTCATCCGTGTGAAGTGTATGCCATCAATCGCAGACACTTTGATCTAGCTAACCTGTTTCTGTTCTGTTGCCTAATCACAAACAGTTAATCCTTTCGAAGTGTATGCCCTCAATCGCACACACCTTTATCTAGCTGCCCGTTTCTATTATTCCTCCTCATCACAAACAGTTCATCTGAGTGAACCATATGATCTATATCTCACATGCCTTCATCTGACTACCCGTTTTGTCAGATTTCGGTTTCCATGGACCCTTGAGAGGTTCGAACTCTGGGGTGCGTGCGAAGAACTCGTCCTCCCCAGTCTGCCTGCTCGCTAATTTCACGGCCTAGCTCGATGAACTAAATGGACAAGAGACACGGCAGTTTACCCAGGTTCGGGCCACCTTGCGGTGTAAAACCCTACTCCTGCTTTGTGGTGGATTGGCCTCGAGGAGCTGAGGATGAACTAGTACAGTGGAGAACGACCTCAGGAGGAGAGGTGTTCTTGTGCTCGATGAGCTGGTGGGTGTGAGGATGAGCCGAATGATCCGTCTCCTCTCAGGATGATCTCTCCCCCCTCTATAGTGGTGGCTAGGTCCTATTTATAGTGGCCTTGGTCCTCTTCCCAAATGAAGGCGGGAAGGGATCCCACAACGGCCAAATTCGAAGGGAGACAACTAGTACATGATATCCTAACAAAAGTGGTCTTCACCTGCAAAAGCCTCTGGTGGTGACATCGCGGTGGGCTCGGTGATGACCTTCGTCCTGCCGTCTTGGTGGTATTGGTCTTATTGCATCAGAATGGAAACGTTTGCTTGATTCCTCGGGACTCCACGCCTGCGCTTGCCCCCTTAGCACCAAAGAGGAAACTGGTACACTGCACCCGCTGGCGCCCGCCTGGCCTTGGTCGTCATGGCTCACGTCATATGAACCACGTGAGCTGAACCTTGCATATATATCTCCGCTCCTCGGGAACCAGCCTGGGGAGTCCGCCCCATGTGGAGGTCTTGATGTTGTCCGCCTCGCGAGGATTGAGTTTTTTGATGTTGATGCTGGGCCGTACCCGGCCGTCGATGGAGCCACGTCTCGGGCTGTAGGCAGGCAAGTCCGGGTACTCCCATTCCTAAAACGCCGACAGTAACCCCCGGGCCCAAGGCGCTCGACATTGGCTTCGAGGCAAAGCCAAAGGGCAAGTGCGGATTGCCGTGGGCCCCAACCGCATGCGGCCTTGGTCGACACATGGTGATTGATGGGACATGGGAGCCTCTGCTTCCCCATGCTGCCTCGGCAACCGTTCGACTTGACGAGACTCCGCTGCATGCAGAGAAAAATCATCATTGCATGGGATCATGGAGGCTGGTCATTGGCCTCCCTCAAGCTATAAATGAGGGGAGGGGCGGAGCCCCTCTTGCTCATCTCCATCTTCTCGCCGCCCACTCCTTCTTCTTCTTCCTCGTCCCGTTGTCTTGCCATAGCTCCCATGGCACCGATCAAGAGGTTCTCCACGGTCGAAAAGGGGAAGGCCCCTCGGGAGGAGCCTGACCCGCTTCCGCCGAGGAAGAGGTTCACCCGCCCTCGCGATGCCGGCGAAAGGCAGGAGATGACACGGCCTTCGTACGAGCGGCCTCCACCTGGCTTCCTGCTCCCTTTGTATGCCCACACGCAGGTCTCTGGAGAGGATGGTAGTGCCCAGCGTCGCGCGAGCCATGGACATGGTCGCCAGGCTGTGGCTGGATGGCCAGCCAGCCTGCGAACCCACGCCAAGGGTTCCTCGCACGAGTTCGTGGTGTGGGCGGCTATGACGCCGTGCATGTGGATCCGGTTCCCGTGGTTCTACGCCGAGGAGATGCCGCCGAGTGGGCCGCTCGAGCTGTGGCTGCAGCACGCCAGGTGCTGCAGCCTGGCCACAGGGCGGAGGTCGAGGTCATCCCTCCGGGCGGCATCTTCATGACCCGAGGATGGGGCGAGGTCGCCCGCGCCTACTACACGGATGGGGCCCTCGCCATCCACTTCGAGTAAGATGGCGCCTCCATGCTGTTCTTCAAGGTCTTCGACGATGAGGGTCATCACCTGGAGTGCTGCCCCGGGAGAAGTAGCCTATGTGGCGCGGCTACAGGTGTCGAGCCCACCCCCTATCTCGCCGATAGCATTGGACTAGCTTTGGGACGATCTTCAGGGTCCCGTCCTTCTCGCTCGGTGCTCTGGAGGGGGCTCGCTCTGCCTTGGACCACCATCGGGATGATCTTCAGGCTCCTGACCGGCGTATGGTGTTGGGGCGCCTGGAGCTGGTCTCAAGATGGCTCCGGGCCGACGCGTCCGTGAGGGCAGCCTGGGGCCAGGCCGTGGCGGCCTTAGAGGAGGGAAATAAGGTATCCGGCCTAAGCGCGGCCGCCCGTGACGTGACGGTGAAGGCCGCCAAGGGCGCCGAGCGGCAGAGGCCGAGCTGAAGACCCTCCATGACAGGCAGAATGCCGACGCCCTTCGGCTCAAGGTGAGGGAGGAGGAGCTAAAGGCCCGAGAAATCGCAGTTGCCGACCGCGACAATGAGCTGGAGAAAGCAGCCCAAAAGCAGGCCGCGGAGCGCAGTCGCCTGGAGAAGTTGAAGGAGGAGGTGGAAGCGGAGAAGGCCCGGCTGGAGGCCAAAGCAAAACTTCTTGCTGAGGGGCATGCCACCTTTGACTCCCTCGAGCAGAGGTCCCGCAAGGCACTGCGGGATCTCTATGGGAGGCGATTGAAGGTGTCGTTGGTGACTACGGAGGAATGCTACCTCTTGCGCACTGCATTGGTTTTCCCTTGAAGAGATAAGGGTGATGTGGTAAAGTAGCATAAGTATTTCCCTCAGTTTTTGAGAACAAAGGTATCAATCCAGTAGGAGATCACGCTCGAGTCCCACGCACCTACACAAACAAATAAGAACCTCGCAACTAACGCGATAAAGGGGTTGTCAATCCCTTCACGGTCACTTACGAGAGTGAGATCTGATAGATATGATAAGATCATATTTTTGGTATTTTTATGATAAAGAGAAATAAAGATGAAAAGTAAAATAAACGGCAATAAGAATAGCTAAGTGTTGGAAGATTAATATGATGGAAGATAGACCCGGGGGCCATAGGTTTCACTAGTGGCTTCTCTCAAGAGCATAAGTATTATGGTGGGTAAATGAATTATTGTCAAGCAATTGATAGAATTGAGCATAGTTATGAGACTATCTAGATATGATCATGTATATAGGCATCACGTCCGTGACAAGTAGACTGAAACGATTCTGCATCTACTACTATTACTCCACACATCGACCGCTATCCAGCATGCATCTAGAGTATTAAGTTCATAAGAACAGAGTAATGCTTTAAGTAAGATGACATGATGTAGAGGGATAAACTCATGCAATATGATATAAACCTCATCTTTTTATCCTCGATGGCAACAATACAATACGTGTCTTGCTTCCCCTGCTGTCACTGGGAAAGGACACCGCAAGATTGAACTCAAAGCTAAGCACTTCTCCCATGGCAAGAAAGATCAATCTACTAGGCCAAACCAAACTGATAATTCAAAGAGACTTGCAAAGATAACCAATCATACATAAAAGAATTCAAAAGAGATTCAAGTATTGTTCATAGATAAACTTGATCATAAACCCACAATTCATCGGATCTCGACAAACACACCGCAAAAGAAGATTAAATCGAATAGATCTCCAAGAAGATCAAAGAGAACTTTGTATTGAGATCCAAAGAGAGAGAAGAAGCCATCTAGCTAATAACTATGGACCCGAAGGTCTGAGGTAAACTACTCACACATCATCGGAGAGGCTATGGTGTTGATGTAGAAGCCCTCCATGATCAATGCCCCATCCGGCCGAGCGCCGAAAAAGGCCCCAAGATGGGATCTCATGGGTACAGAAGGTTGCGGCGGTGGAAATAGGTTTTTGGCTCTGTATCTCATGTTTCCTGGGTATATGGGTATATATAGGAGGAAGAAGTACATTGGTGGAGCAACTAGGGGCCCATGAGGGTGGAGGGCGCGCTTGGGGGAGGTGGGGGCACCCCCCTGCCTCGTGCCTTCCTCGTTGATTGCTTTACATAGACTCCAAGTCCTCTGGATCACGTTTGTTCCTAAATTCATGTTCCCGAAGGTTTCATTCCGTTTGGACTCCGTTTGGTATCCTTTTCCTTCGAAACACTGAAATAGGCAAAAAAACAGCAATTTGGGCTGGGCCTCTAGTTAATAAGTTAGTCCCAAAAATAATATAATAAAGCCCATTAAACTTCCAAAACAGAATTTAATATAGCATGGAACAATCAAAAATTATAGATACGTTGGAGACGTATCAAGCATCCCAAAGCTTAATTCCTGCTCGTCCTCGAGTAGGTAAATGATAAAAACAGAATTTTTGATGTGGAATACTACTCATCATAATTTTCAATGTAATTCTCTTATTTGTGGTATGAAAATTCAGATCTGGAAGATTCAAGACAAAAGTTTAATATTGACATAAAAATAATAATACTTCAAGCATACTAACTAAGCAATTATGTCTTCTCAAAATAACATGGCCAAAGAATGTTATCCCTACAAAATCATATAGTTTGGCTATGCTCTATCTTCATCACACAAAATATTTAAATCATGCACAACCCCGATGACAAGCCAAGCAATTGTTTCATACTTTTGATGTTCTCTAACTTTTTCAATCTTCACGCAATACATGAGCTTGAGCCATGGACATAGCACTATATGTGGAATAGAATGGTGGTTGTGGAGAAGACAAAAAAGGAGAAGATAGTCTCACATCAACTAGGCATATCAACGGGCTATGGAGATGCCCATTGATACGTCCATTTTGCATCATGCTTTTATATCAATATTTATTGCATTATGGGCTGTTATTACACATTATGTCACAATAATTATGCCTATTCTCTATTATTTTACAAGGTTTACATAAAGAGGGAGAATGCTGGTAGTTGGGATTCTGACTGGAAAAGGAGAAAATATTAGGGACCAATTCTGCATAGCTCCAAAAGTCCTGAAACTTCACGGATGATGTTTTCCAAATATATAAAAAACACTGAGCGCAAGAACTTCACCAGGGGGGCCACACCCTGCCCACGAGGGTGGGGGGCGCCCTACCCCCCTAGGCGCGCCCCCCTACCTTGTGGGACCCCTGGTGGCCCTTCGGTAACCATCTTCTGCTATATGGACTCTTTTGATGGGAAAATAATCATAAGCCATCTTCTCGGACGAAACTCCGCCGCCACGAGGCGGAACCTTGGCGGAACCAATCTAGGGTTCTGGCGGGGCTGTTCTATCGGGGAAACTTCCCTCCTGGAGGGGGAAATCATCGCCATCGTCATCACCAATGCTCCTCTCATCGGGAGATGGCAATCTCCATCAACATCTTCATCAGCACCATCTCATCTCAAAATCCTAGTTCATCTCTTGTATCCAATTCTTGTCTCCAAGTCCGGGATTGGTGCTAGTAGGTTGCTAGTAGTGTTAATTACTCCTTGTAGTTGATGCTAGTTGGTTTAATTGGTGTAAGATCATATGTTCAGATCCTATATGCACATTAATACCCCTCTGATTATGAACATGTTTATGCTTTGTGAGTAGTTACTGTTGTTCCTGAGGACATGGGAGAAGTCTTGCTATTAGTAGTCATGTGAATTTGGTGTTCGTTCGATATTTTGATGAGATGTATGTTGTCTCTCCTCTAGTGGTGTTATGTGAACGTCGACTACATGACACTTCACCATTGTTTGGGCCTACGTAACGCCCCAAGACCGATGTGCCAGGTGTCGTCCGGTTATTCGCTATTGTTGCCTCGTCATTGATTGCGTGTCATGCATTGCATATCATGTCATCATGTGCATTTCATTTGCATACATGTTCGCCTCATGCATCCGAGCATTTTTCCCGTTGTCCGTTTTGCAATCCGGCGCTCCTATGTCACCCGGTGTCCCTTTCTACCTCTTTTCGTGTGTGGGTGTTAAACATTTTCGGAACGGACCGAGACTTGTCATGTGGCCTTGGTTTACTACCGGTAGACCGCCTGTCAAGTTTCGTGCCATTTGGACTTCGTTTGATACTCCAACGGTTAAACGAGGGACCGAAAAGGCCTCGTGTGTGTGGCAGCCCAACACCCTTCCAAAGTGGCCCAAAACACACCTAAACCTCCTCCATCATATCAGTCGTTTGATCACGATCGCGTGGCCGAAAACCGCACCTCATTTGGACTCTCCTAGCTCCCTCTACCGATATATATGTGCAACCCTTCCAAATTCCCGGACGAAACCCTAGTTTTCCTCTACCTCGCGCCACCGGACGCATCTCCGCCACCGGCCAGACATGTCTGCCGCCCGCAGCCACCTCGCTCCAGCCAATCGGAGCGTGCCATGTCAGCCGGCCGCCGCCCTCGCCCAACCGGGCGCCGCCACGCGTCCCCGCGCCCACTTCCCCGCCGCGCGGGCCCGCCATGCCCAGTTCCGGCCCGCGCCAGGCTGAACCGGGCCTGCTCCGCCGCCGCGCGAGCCCGCAACCACCGCCGCCTGGCTCCCGTGCCTGCGCCGCCTGAGAGCCTCGTCGCCGGCCACCGACTCCGGTGAGCTCTCGCCGGAGCTCCGCCCCGCGCCGCCTTCTTCGCCGCCGTATGCCTCGCCGCTGCCATGTTCACCGGCGTCCTGCCCCGCCGCCTCGGTCGCCGGACCACCCCGCGCCGCCACCTCGCCTCGCCTCGCTCCGGCCATCGCAGGGCCTCGCCGGCGCCAGAGCCCGCCGCCCCGTCGTCCTCTCCTCCGACCCCGGCCGGATCCCGCAACTTCGGCCACCATGTGTTCCAAGTCCGGCGAGTTCTTCCTCAACCCCGGCGAACCTTGTTTCCCGTGCTGCTACAGTGATCTCAGATCTGGATCCACTCGACGGTTGACTTTCTCCTCCCGAAACCCTAACTTTTTGGGATCTTCGTCGCATCGTATCTCTGCATCTGTAGCTCCGATTCGTGCGTGTAGCATATCAAAATGTTCGACTAATAGAGCACATCTTTTCAACTCATTGCATCATTTTCATTTGAGCTCATCTTGATGCCCGAAATGCTGTTGGAAGAGAGCTATTTGAGTTAATTGTCAGATCTGCTGCACCAATTAGTTATTTGTCATTTTTGCCATGATTAACGTGTGCATGATATGATCCTGAGCTCTACATGTGTTTTTTATATGCCATGACATCTTTGTAGAGGTGCTTACCATGTATTTTAGTGATATTTGTGGTGACTAGCACAAGCTTGCAAAGTAGTGCATTCGTTAATGCTGATTTCAGGGACTTAGTTTTTCACTAAGTCCTTGATCTTTTTTTATCAATATGCCATATGTTCATGTTGTTTCCTAGTGATCAGTGCGTCTTTTGAGGATGATCAGTAAGGATGATTTGTTAATATTGAGGTGCTCGATCCATCCATGTCATTGTTTGCATTTATGGAGCAACCTAGCTTGAGTCAATCGAGCTCTACTTTTGCTATTTCGTGAATCCTGGCAGATTGTCTACTTGTTAGCGATTTTGCCGAGGATGTTGTTGTTGATCCATGCATGCTATGTTGTTGTTCTTGCCATGTCTAGCTTCTATGATATGTGTTCTTGATGGGCGTATGCTTAGTTTGTCATGCAATGCTTTTTAGTGAGTGCATCGAGCTCGTAAACATGCCTACTCGTTAACTGTTTTGCATGCTCCAGGTTTTCACTAAGTCCGAGATCTGATTATGTTTTTGCTATGTTCACATGCTTGCAGTTGTATTTTATGATCCCTTTTGGCTCAAGGTCACTAAGGGACTTTTGTTAAGTGCTTTGAGTAGCCTCATGTCATGCCTTGCTTTTCATTGTTAAGTTCCTGTAGCATATAGTTTTCATGCTCCAAAGTGTGCTACCTGATGTTAAATTCTAGACTTGTGTTAATTTCACCAAGTCTGGAACCAGTTATCGTTTGCATTTTTGCCATGCTTGTTTGAACCTGTTAATGGATGAATTGTCCATAGCTCAGTGTTCATATTTTGTCAAGCATCATGAATGGATCCCTGCCATGTATTTTGTTGCCATGTTTGAGTGCTGTAGCATAATTATCTTGATGCATTTAGATGGCTACTTGTTGTTTATCGCAGACCGGTACCATATTTGTTTTGCTTGCCATTTCCAAACCGTGCGTCCGATTCCGGCGATCTTTATATCGATTTCAACCGAAATCACCTCACCTTTCCAGTGGAACTCTTGGATTTCCAAGTTGAGGCCAGGTTCAATAGTTTCTTTGCAAATCATGCATATGCATCGCATACCGCATCCCGCATATCATACCATGTTCATGTATTGGTTGTTTACTATGTTGTGTGCTTCTTTCCGGTGTTGCTTCTTCGGGTTGGTTCCGTATCGTCGCGTTTGTGAGGACCCATTCATCTACGTCCGTTTTTCTTCCTCATGGACTCGTTCTTCTTCCTTGCGGGATCTCAGGCAAGATGAACATACCCTCGAAATCACTTCTATCTTTGCTTGCTAGTTCCTCGCTCTTTTGCTATGCCTATGCTACGATGCCTACCACTTGCTTATCATGCCTCCCATATTGTTAAGCCAAGCCTCTAACCCACCTTATCCTAGCAAACCATTGTTTGGCTATGTTACAGCTTTGCTCAGCCCCTCTTATAGCATTGTTAGTTGCAGGTGAAGATTGAAGTTTGTTCCTTGTTGGAACATGTTTACTTGTTGGGATATCACAATATATATTATTTAATTAATGCATCTATATACTTGGTAAAGGGTGGAAGGCTCGGCCTTATGCCTGGTGTTTTGTTCCACTCTTGCCGCCCTAGTTTCAGTCATATCGGTGTTATGTTTCCGGATTTTGCGTTCCTTACGCGGTTGGGTTATAATGGGAACCCCTTGACAGTTCGCCTTGAATAAAACTCCTCCAGCAAGGCCCAACATTGGTTTTACCATTCTCCACCTCGCCTCTTTTTCCCTTGGGTTAGGCTAGCCCAAGGGTCATCTTTATTTTTAACCCCCCCCACCCCGGGCCAGTGCTTGTCTAAGTGTTGGTCCAACCGAGCGATGTCCGGAGCTACCAGGGGCAACTTTGGGCTGGCCCACCCGACGTCTTGCTCATCTGGTGTGCCCTGAGAACGAGATATGTGCAGCTCCTATCGGGATTTGTCGGCACATCTGGGTGGCTTTGCTGGTCTTGTTTTACCATTGTCGAAATGTCTTGTAACCGGGATTCCGAGTCTGATCGGGTCTTCTCGCTAGAAGGAATATCCTTCGTTGACCGTGAGAGCTTGTGATGGGCTAAGTTGGGACACCCCTGCAGGCATTTGAACTTTCAAAAGACGTGCCCGCGGTTATGAGCAGATGGGAATTTGTTAATGCCCGGTTGTGGAAAACCTGAAGTTGACCTTAATTAAAATCCATCAACCGCGTGTGTAACCATGATGGTCTCTTCTCGGCGGAGTCCGGGAAGTGAACGCGGTGTTGGAGTAATGCTTGACGTAGGTTGTTCTAGGATCACTTCTTGATCATAGTTTCTCGATTGTGCTTTTCCTTCTCTTCTCGCTCTCTTTGGCGAATAGGTTAGCCACCATATATGCTAGTCGCTTGTTGCAGCTCCACCTCATACCTTTTACCTTACCTATGAGCTTAAATAGTCTTGATCGCGAGGGTGTGAGATTGCTGAGTCCTCGTGACTCACAGATACTTCCAAAACCAGTTTGCGGGTGCCGTTGAACCGTGCAGGTGACGCAACCAAGCTCAAGGAGGACCTCATTGAAGATCTTGTCCTTTGTGTTGTTTCGTTCTAGTTGAGCAATAGTGGGGCCCAGTCGGGACGATCGGGGATCTGTGTAGCATTTGGGGTAGTCTTCTTTTATTTTGGCTCCGTAGCGGGCCTTGATTGTATTTGGATGATGTAATGCTTTATTCATGTAATTGTGTGAAGTGGCGAGTGTAAGCCAACTATGTATCTCTTTCCCTTATGTATTACATGGGTTGTGTGAAGATTACCTCACTTGCGGCATTGCTTTCAATGCAGTTATGCCTCTAAGTCGTGCTTCGACATGTGGGAGATATAACCGCATCGAGGGCGTTACAAGTTGGTATCAGAGCCTTCCCCGACCTTAGGAGCCCCCACTGCTTGATCGAATTAGCTGACGAGTTGAGTCTAGAAAAATGTTATGAGTCATTTAGGAATTATATATCGGAGAGTTAGGAATTCTTTTTACTCCTCAGTCCCGTCGTCGCTCTGGTAAGGCTTCCTGACGTAGAGTTTTGACTTTTCTCTTCTCAAATTTCACTAAAAAAATTTAAGATCACGCGGGTATCTTGGAATCGTTCCGATCGATTTGTCACGAGAACATTGTTCTTGGTGCCTCCTGTCATTTAGGGGTTGTGGCAGTGTTCTGGGGAGTTGAGCTCCGAGGTGTTGTCGTCCCAATTTTATCGTTGCAGTTCTGGAATACCTGAGATTAGTTTCGCCGACATTGAAAATCTCTTTTATGCAGTTGTTGGTGAGATAACCTCGACGCCACCCAGTACTGGGGCGGGAGTTCGGGAGTATTGCCATAACTTGTATAACGGATGCTTTTCGAAGGTTGAGGTAGACGATTTCCGAAGGTTTCTTGGTTATGTGTTGAAGGATGGATACAGCTGGATGTAGGATTTGTTAGTGTTGGGTGAGATATTATGCTTCCCCTGTATCCCCAACACCTGATTGCATAACCGGAAAATTTCGGGAGTTTATAAGTGGGAATTCAAGTAGCTCTGCTCTTAGGATTTCTTTCTGACAGATGTATGATATGAAATTGGGGTTCGACGTCTAGTGGTCCACCTATCCACGGTTGGTTTTACAGTGGTCTCATTGTGTCTTAAAGAGTCCTTGGCTATACTGACTCGGGGACGCTTCGTATGTCATGTGCACTGCCTTGTACATGATGGTGTTGTATGATCGAGCCCGTGTAGGCCCCACCACAAAAACTTCGGACGAAATCTCTATCATATGTTTGTTCCGGCTTATTCTGCGAGCCAACCCTTTGTTTTGTTTTGAGTTGTGGTATTTGAGTTGCTTCGAAGTCAAATGTTGATTCCATACCTTCCCCAAGCGGTGTTCTCATACTCTTATGTGAATACTAATCCTTCTCGATCATCGAGTTTTTCATGTCAATCCTTTTTACCGGTGTGTTTCTCTTCAAGTGGATCTGAACATTTCAACATCCGCAAGATCAATTATCAGTTCTTCTCAACGGTGTTTATTCATCCGTCCTCAAGTTGCCTTTGTTTTTCCCGCCCTCCCACCCTTTTTCTTCAAGGAATCCGATGTATTTATCAAGTATCCTTTTATTCTTGTGAAGTCTCTCCATCATTTTCCGTCAATATTCTTATTCGGTGATTCTCATGAAGATCCTAACAGAGCTTCTAGCTCATCATTATGAGTTCTTTTCCTTCTCCGGGGGATCTAATTCACGCTTTCAGTGTTGATCATATTCTTTTCCGTTTTTTCAAATGCCTTCTCATACCGGTGCACCTCTTAATCATTCACCTCTCGCTATTCATTTGTTCTGGAGTGCTGAAGATATCTCAAAAGATTCAAGTTTCTATTCTCTATTCGCCCAAGTTCTTTTGAGGATATTATCTCATTCAAGCCATTTTAAATCAACCGACGCAATCTCTCTTTTCAAGCAGTCGTGCAATGGTGTTTTCTTTTCAGTGGGCCCTAACCCACAGGTCTTTTCCCAGGATCTTACCTAACTCGTCTTATTTTCCCGGAGCTATCCTAAATTCTTTTCGAAGTTTGATGTAAGAATGAATCACCATCAGTCAAATGTCTTTCCCCAAGATCTTTCAATCTCTTTCCATTGTTGCCTCAACCTCTTCGCTTTCATTCTCCCGGGGTCTCTCATCAATTATCATGGTGGTGTTTCTCGTCGTCATTCTCGGATTTTGAAGACCGAAGAAGATTTTTCTCTCAATCCGGCTACATTCTCTTCAAGATTCGTGATTCTAGCTTGTTGTCATCCCCTCATAATTGTTTTGATTATGAGAATTCTTTTCACCCTTCCAGAGCAATTCAGGAGTATTTTCAGTTTGATTCTCCGAAGGCCATCATTTCGGGATTATTCATTCTAGCTTTCATCTCTCATCCTCCTAATTTTACCGGTGAATCGATCAAATATCCTCTAATCAGTGCATGATCTCTTCGTTCCCTCATATATAAATTCTCTCAATTATCTTCGTTCATTTCATAATTCTCCCCGGTGTTCCTTTATCTTCCCTTCGGTCATTTTAATTCTTATGGTGGTTCGTTCAAGAGTTCTCGTCTTTCATTATCATATCAATTTATTCATTGTTTTTCAATCCTACCGGTGGATCATCGAAGGCCTCTTCAAGTTTGCGCTATATCTATCTTAATCCTTTCTAAGAGAATAAGTAGTGTGCCAAATCCATTGTATATCATCAATTTAATTGGTGAAGGACAAGCATAACATAATTCTTATTCTTGTTCATCCAAGTGATTAATTCCCTATTCCGGAGGTTCTTCAAATTCTCGGTTTCACTTGGTTCATCTCTCTTTTCCCGGAGTTCCAACCTCTTTCAATTATATCACCATGGAGATTCATCTAAATCGTTACAAGGCTTCACCTTGTGTTTTCAATTTCTCTTTCTTTTCATTCTTTTGTTTACCGGAGTTCTTCATGAAGGTTCTACATGATGCTTCATCAAGGATTTAGTTCCTTCTCAAAGTTTTCATCAAGATTCTTTTCAGAGGAGCTCAAGTATTCTTCATCTTGCAATACGAAGTGCAATTTTTTCTTCTGTATCATTGGAGGTTTTATTATATTATTCTTGATAATTTGAGTTCATGTTTCATGATTCACATGTTGTCAAGAATGAGGTATTTAAACCCATCACTTTCTTCATTGGAGTTATCTTGGGTTATATTACACCTAAAGCCTTCCCTAAGGATTGTTGCTAATTAGGGTGCTTATAAGTGATCCAAGTTCTTCATCTATCCTCCCGGTGAAATATTTTTCTCGTCTCCTTGTTCATACCAATCCAATTCTTTTCCCGTGAGTGGCAGGTTGTCACCTCATAATTTGAGATGTACTCCATAAGACCATCTCAAGCTTATTTTTTTCGTTGTTGGTGTTCCAACAACTCCGTTCGACCCTTCACCTAAAGATGCCTCTTCGAGCTCTTTTGTGGCAGAAGTTGGCATTTTCTTCTCAATTCTCCTATGGCAATTATCTATCTTCTATTCTTCCGTTCCGGAGGCATTGTGATGTTGCTCTCCTCAACCCATCTTCTCGGATTGTCAGTACCATGTTTTGATCGTGCTTATCCTTTTAACCAGAGTTTTGTGTCCCTTTTCTCAAGCTCTTTCATTTTTATTAAGTTTTTCATCTCTTTTCAACCGGAGTGCTGTCCGAGATATTTCTTACCCTTTGTTCCATTCATTCAATAGTTCCGGAGGCAGAGTCGTTTTCATTCAAGTATCTTCTCATCTTATCAAGTTCTTATTCAATTCTTTTTCTTCTCAACCGGAGTGCTGCCCCAATTTGTTTCTTCCTTGTTCCTCTTCTCTAACGGAGTGTTTTCAACTTTGTTCATCTCCGTTGTATTCTTTTCTCGATATGGTTTAATCTTTGCAAGGTTCATGGTTCCACTCATTTGTCAAAGAAGCAACTTAGCCTTACCTCTCCTCTTCCTCTTCCGTTTTTCCCTCCGGTGCCATTCTAGATCTCGGGAAGAGATCCTCTCGTAGTGGTGGAGTGTTGTAACGCCCCGAGACCGATGTGCCAGGTGTCGTCCGGTTATTCACTGTTGTTGCCTCGTCATTTCTTGCGTGTCATGCATTGCATATCATGTCATCATGTGCATTTCATTTGCATACATGTTCGCCTCATGCATCTAAGCATTTTTCCCGTTGTCCGTTTTGCAATCCGGCGCTCCTATGTCAGCCGGTATCCCTTTCTACCTCTTTTCGTGTGCGGGTGTTAAACGTTTTTGGATCGGACCGAGACTTGTCATGTGGCCTTGGTTTACTACCGGTAGACCGCCTGTCAAGTTTCGTGCCATTTGGACTTCGTTTGATACTCCAACGGTTAACCGAGGGACCGAAAAGGCCCCGTGTGTGTTGCAGCCCAACACCCTTCCAAAGTGGCCCAAAACCCACCTAAACCTCCTCCATCATCTCAGTCATTTGATCATGATCGCGTGGCCGAAAACCGCACCTCACTTGGACTCTCCTAGCTCCCTCTACCTATATATATGTGCAACCCTTCCAAATTCGCAGACGAAACCCTAGTCTTCCTCTACATCGCGCCACCGGACGCATCTCCGCCACAGGCCGGACATGTCCGCCGCTCGCAGCAACCTCACTCCAACCAATCGGAGCGTGCCACATCAGCCGATCGCCGCCCTCGCCCAACCGGGCGCCGCCACGCGTCCCCGCGCCCACTTCCCTGCCGCGCGGACCCGCCATGCCCAGATCCGGCCCGCGCCGGGCCGAACCGGGCCTGATCCGCCGCCGCGCGAGCCCGCAACCACTGCCACCCGGCTCCCATGCCTGCGCCGCCTGAGAGCCTCGTCGCCGGCCACCAACTCCGGTGAGCTCTCGCCGGAGCTTTGCCCCGCGCCGCCTTCTTCACCGTTGTATGCCTCGCGCCGCCGCCATGTTCACTGGCGTCCTGCCCCGCCGCCTCGGTTGCCGGACCACCCCGCGCCGCCACCTCGCCTCGCCTCGCTCCGGCTACCGCAGGGCCTCGTCGGCGCCCGAGCCCGCCACCCCGTCGTCCTCTCCTCCGACCCCGGCCGGATCCCGCAGCTCCGGCCACCGCGTTGTCCAAGTCCGGTGAGTTCTTTCTCAACCCCGGCGAACCTCGTTTCCAGTGCTGCTACAGTGATCTCAGATCTGGATCCACTTGACGGTTGACTTTCTCCTCCCGAAACCCTAACTTTTTGGCATCTTCGTCGCATCGTATCTCTGCATTCGTAGCTCCGATTCGTGCGTGTAGCATATCAAAATGTTCGTCTCAAAGAGCACATATTTTCATCTCATTGCATCATTTTCATTTGAGCTCATATTTATTCCCGAAATGCTGTTGGAAGAGAGCTATTTGAGTTAATTGTCAGATCTGCTGCACCAATTAGTTATTTGTCATTTTTGCCATGATTAATGTGTGCACGATATGATCCTGAGCTCTACATGTGTTTTGTTATATGCCATGCCATCTTTGCAGAGGTGCTTACCATGTATTTTTGTGATATTTGTGGCGACTAGCACAAGCTTGCAAAGTAGTGCATTCGTTAATGCTGATTTCAGGGACTTAGTTTTTCATTAAGTCCTTGATCTGTTTTTATCAATATGCCATATGTTCATGTTGTTTCCTAGTGATCAGGTCCTCTTTTGAGGATGATCAGTAAGGATGATTTGTTAATATTGAGGTGCTCTATCCATCCATGTCCTTCTTTGCATTTATGGAGCAACCTAGCTTGAGTCAATCGAGCTCTACTTTTGCTATGTCATGAATCCTGGCAGATTGTCTACTTGTTAGCGATTTTGCCGAGGATGTTGTTGTTGATCCGTGCATGCTATGTTGTTGGTCTTGCCATGTCTAGCTTCTATGATATGTCTTCTTGATGGGCGTATGCTTAGTTTGTCATGCCATGCTTTGTAGTGAGTGCATCGAGCTCGTAAACATGCCTACTCGTTAACTGTTTTGCATGCTCCAGTTTTTCACTAAGTCTGAGATCTGATTATGTTTTTGCTATGTTCACATGCTTGCAGTTGTATTTTATGATCCCTTTTGGCTCAAGGTCACTAAGGGACTTTTGTTAAGTGCTTTGAGTAGCCTCATGTCATGCCTTGCTTTTCATTGTTAAGTTCCTGTAGCATATAGTTTTCATGCTCCAAAGTGTGCTACCTGATGTTAAATTCTAGACTTGTGTTAATTTCACCAAGTCTGGAACCAGTTATCGTTTGCATTTTTGCCATGCTTGTTTGAACCTGTTAATGGATGAATTGTCCATAGCTCAGTGTTCATATTTTGTCAAGCATCATGAATGGATCCCTGCCATGTATTTTGTTGCCATGTTTGAGTGCTGTAGCATAATCATCTTGATGCATTTAGATGGCTACTTGCTGTTTATCGCAGACCAGTGCCATATTTGTTTTGCTTGCCGTTTCCAAACCGTGCGTCCGATTCCGGCGATCTTTATATCGATTTCAACCGAAATCACCTCACCTTTCTAGTGGCACTCTTGTATTTCCATGTTGAGACAGGTTCAATCATTTCTTTGCAAATCATGTATATGCATCGCATACCGCATCCCGCATATCATACTATGTTCATGTGTTGGTTGTTTACTATGTTGTGTGCTTCTTTCCGGTGTTGCTTCTTCAGGTTGGTTTGATTATCATCGCGTTTGTGAGGACCCGTTCGTCTACATCCGTTTGTCTTCTTTATGGAGTCGTTCTTCTTCCTTGTGGGATCTCAGGCAAGATGACCATACCCTCGAAATCACTTCTATCTTTGCTTGCTAGTTGCTCGCTCTTTTGCTATGCCTATGCTATGATGCCTACCACTTGCTTGTCATGCCTCCCATATTGTTAAGACAAGCCTCTAACCCACCTTGTCCTAGCAAACCGTTGTTTGGCTATGTTACCGCTTTGCTCAGCCCCTCTTATAGCGTTGTTAGTTGCAGGTGAAGATTGAAGTTTGTTCCTTGTTGGAACATGGAGATGTTGTTCCTTGTTGGAACATGTTTACTTGTTGGGATATCACAATATATCTTATTTAATTAATGCATCTATATACTTGGTAAAGGGTGGAAGGCTCGGCCTTATGCCTGGTGTTTTGTTCCACTCTTGCCGCCCTAGTTTCCGTCATATCGGTGTTATGTTCCCGGATTTTGCGTTCCTTACGCGGTTGGGTTATAATGGGAACCCCTTGACAGTTCGCCTTGAATAAAACTCCTCCAGCAAGGCCCACCATTGATTTTACCATTCGCCACCTAGCCCCTTTTTCCCTTGGGTTAGGGCTGCCCAAGGGTCATCTTTGTTTTTAACCCTCCCCCCCCCTCCCCCGGGCCAGTGCTTGTCTAAGTGTTGGTCCAACCGAGCGATGTCCGGAGCTACCAGGGGCAACTCTGGGCTGGCCCACGCGACGTCTTGCTCATCCGGTGTGCCCTGAGAACGAGATATGTGCAGCTCCTATCGGGATTTGTTGGCACATCTGGGTGGCTTTGCTGGTCTTGTTTCACCATTGTCGAAATGTCTTGTAACCGGGATTCCATGTCTGATTGGGTCTTCCCGCTAGAAGGAATATCCTTCGTTGATCGTGAGAGCTTGTGATTGGCTAAGTTGGGACACCCCTGCAGGGATTTGAACTTTCGAAAGCCGTGCCCGTGGTTATGGGCAGATGGGAATTTGTTAATGTCCGGTAGTGGAAAACCTGAAGTTGACCTTAATTAAAATCCATCAACCGCGTGTGTAACCGTGATGGTCTCTTCTCGGCGGAGTCCGGTAAGTCAACAAGGTGTTGGGGTAATGCTTTACGTAGGCTGTTCTAGGATCACTTCTTGATCATAGTTTCTCGATCGTGCTTTGCCTTCTCTTCTCGCTCTCTTTTGCGAATAGGTTAGCCACCATATATGCTAGTCGCTTGCTATAGCTCCACCTCATACCTTTTACCTTACCTATGAGCTTAAATAGTCTTGATCGCGAGGGTGTGAGATTGCTGAGTCCCCGTGACTCACAGATACTTCCAAAACCAGTTTGCAGGTGCCGTTGAACCGTGCAGGTGACGCAACCAAGCTCAAGGAGGAGCTCGTTGAAGATCGTGTCCTTTGTGTTGTTTCGTTCTAGTTGATCCGTAGTGGAGCCCAGTCGGGACGATCGGGGATCTGTGTAGCATTTGGGGTAGTCTTCTTTTATTTTGGCTCCGTAGTCGGGCCTTGATTGTATTTGGATGATGTAATGCTTTATTCATGTAATTGTGTGAA
Organism: Triticum aestivum; assembly: GCF_018294505.1. Classification (NCBI taxonomy): domain Eukaryota; kingdom Viridiplantae; phylum Streptophyta; class Magnoliopsida; order Poales; family Poaceae; genus Triticum; species Triticum aestivum. The sequence continues at coordinate 136,199,416 of NC_057806.1, forward strand.
GTGGCGAGTGTAAGCCAACTATGTATCTCTTTCCCTTATGTATTAAATGGGTTGTGTGAAGATTACCTCACTTGCGACATTGCTTTCAATGCGGTTATGCCTCTAAGTTGTGCTTCGACACGTGGGAGATATAGCCGCATCGAGGGAGTTACAGCCTAGAGGAAGGCATTGGGAAGTAATAAGTAGTTGATGGGTTGCTAGAGTGACAGAAGCTTAAACCCTAGTTTATGCGTTGCTTCGTAAGGGGCTGATTTGGATCCATATGTTTCATGTTATGGTTAGGTTTACCTTAATAATTTTGTTGTATTTGCGGATGCTTGCAATAGAGGTTAATTATAAGTGGGATGCATGTCCAAGTAAGGGCAGCACCCAAGCACCGGTCCACCCACATACCAAATTATCAAAGTACCGAACGCGAATCATATGAACGTGATGAAAACTAGCTTGATGATATTCCCATGTGTCCTCGGGAGCGCTTTACATCATATAAGAGTTTTTCCAGGCTTGTCCTTTGCTACAAAAAGGATTGGGCCACCTTGCTGCACCTATTTACTTTTGTTACTTGTTGCTCGTTACAAATTATCTGATCACAAAACTATCTGTTACCACTTATTTCAGTACTTGCAGAGAATACCTTGCTGGAAACTGCTTATCATTTCCTTCTGCTCCTTGTTGGGTTCGACACTCTTACTTATCGAAAGGACTACGATAGATCCCCTATACTTGTGGGTCGTCAAGACTCTTTTCTGGTGCCGTTGCCGGGGAGTGAAGCGCCTTTGGTAGGTGGAATTTGGTAAGGAAAAATTTATATAGTGTGCTGAAATTTATTGTCACTTGTTACTATGGAAAGTAATCCTCTGAGGGGCTTGTTCGGGGTATCTTCACCCCGACCAGTAGAGCAAAGAGTTGCTCCTAAACCTACTGAACCTACTGAAAATGAAAATGCTTGTTTTGAAATTCCTTTGGGTATGGGAGAAAAACTGCTAGCTAATCCTTTTTTAGGAGATGGAACAAAACATCCTGATGAGCATCTAATATATGTGGATGAAGTTTCTGGATTATTTAAGCTTGCAAGTGTACCCAGAGATGTTGTTAAGAAGAAGGTCTTCCCTTTATCTTTGAGGGGAGATGCATCGACATGGTATAGGCTATGTGATGATATGGAGTCTTGGAACTACGAACGATTAAAATTGGAATCTCATCAAAAGTTTTATCATATGCATCTTGTTCTTCGTGATCGCAATTATATATATAATTTTTGGCCTCGCGAAGGAGAAAGCATCGCTCAAGCTTGGGGGAGGCTTAAATCAATGTTATATTCATTCCCCAATCATCAGCTCTCGAGAGAAATGATTGTTCAAAAAATTTATGCTTGGCTTTCTGGTAACAATCGCACCATGCTTGATACTTCTTGTGCTGGCTCTTTTATGATGAATACTATTGAATTCAAATGGGATTTATTGGAAAAATTAAACGCAACTCCGAAGATTGGGACCTCGACAATGGTAAGGAGTCAGGTATGACACCTAGTTTTGATTGTGTTAAATCTTTTATGGATACCAATATTTTTCATAAATTTAGCACTAAATATGGACTTGACTCTAAGATAGTAGCTTCTTTCTATGAATCTTTTGCTACTTATGTTGATCTCCCCAAGGAGAAGTGGTTTAAATATCATCCTCCCATAGAAGTAAAAGTAGCTGCACCTATTAAAGTTGAAGAAAAGACCATTACTTATAATGATCCTATTGTTCCTACTTCTTATGTTGAGAAACCACCTTTCCCTGTTAGGATAAAGGATCATTCTAAAGCTTCAACTGTGGTTCGTAAAAGCAATATTAAAACATATACACCTCTTGAGCAAGTTAAAGTTGAACCTAATATTGCTATTGTTAAAGATCTCTTGTCTGATAATATAGATGGGCATGTTATTTATTTCTGTAATGAAACTGCTAGAATTGCTAAACCCTGTGATACAGATAAACCTAGACCTGTGGTAGGCATGCCTGTTATTTCTGTTAAAACAGGAGATCATTGTTATCATGGCTTGTGTGATATGGGTGCTAGTTCTAGTGCAATACCTATTGACTTATACAAAGAAATTATGCATGACATTGCACCCACTGAGTTAGAAGATATTGATGTCACAATTAAACTTGCTAATAGAGATACTATTTCACCAATGGGAATTGTTAGAGATGTTGAAGTCTTGTGTGGGAAAACTAAATATCCTGCTGATTTTCTTGTTCTTGGTTCCCCACAAGATAGTTTTTGTCCCATTATATTTGGTAGGCCCTTCTTAAATACTGTTAATGCTACCATAGATTGCAAAAGAGATGTTGTTACTGTCGGTTTAGATGATATGACTCATGAATTTAATTTTTCTAAATTTAGTAGACAACACCGTGAAGAAGAATTACCTAGTAAGGATGAAATTGTTGGTCTTGCTTCTATTGCCGTACCTCCTAGTGATCCTTTAGAACAATATTTGCTAGACCATGAAAATGATATGTTTATGAATGAAAGAAGGGAATTAGATGAAGTATTCTTTAAACAGGAACCTATTCTGAAAAACAATTTACCTGTTGAAATCCTAGGGGATCCTCCTCCACCCAAGGGTGATCCCGTGTTTGATCTTAAACCGTTACCTGATACTCTTAAATATGCTTATCTTGATGAGAAAAAGATATACCCTGTTATTATTAGTGCTAACCTTTCAGAACATGAAGAACAGAGATTATTAAAAACTCTGAAGAAGCACTGTGCTGCTATTGGGTATACTCTTCATGATCTTAAGGGCATTAGTCCCACTCTATATCAACATAAAATTAATTTGGAAGAAGATGCTAAACCAGTTCGTCATCATCAACACCGTCTGAATCCTAAAATGAAAGAAGTGGTAAGAAAGGAGATACTAAAGCTCCTTGAGGCAGGTAAAATTTATCCCATTGCTGATAGTAAGTGGGTAAGTCATGTCCATTGTGTCCCTAAGAAGGGAGGTATTACTATTGTTCCTAATGATAGAGATGAATTGATTCCTCAAAGAATTATTACTGATTATAGGATGGTAATTGATTTCCGCAAATTAAATAAGGCTACTAAAAAAGATCATTACCCCTTACCTTTTATCGATCAAATGCTAGAAAGATTATCCAAACATACACATTTTTGCTTTCTAGATGGTTATTCTGGTTTCTCTCAAATACCTGTGTCAGCCAAAGATCAATCAAAGACTACTTTTACTTGCCCTTTTAGTACTTTTTCTTATAGATGTATGCCTTTTGGTTTATGTAATGCACCTACTACCTTTCAAAGATGCATGATGGCTATATTCTCTGACTTTTGTGAAAAGATTTGTGAGGTTTGCATGGATGACTTTTCCGTCTATGGATCTTCTTTTGATGACTGCTTGAGCAACCTTGATCGAGTTTTGCAGAGATGTGAAGAAACTAATCTTGTCTTGAATTGGGAAAAGTGCCACTTTATGGTTAATGAAGGTATTGTCCTGGGGCATAATGTTTCTGAAAGAGGTATTGAAGTTGATAAAGCCAAGGTTGATGCTATTGAAAAGATGTGATGTCCCAAGGACATCAAAGGTATAAAAAGTTTCCTTGGTCATGCCGGTTTTATAGGAGGTTCATCAAGGACTTGTCAAAAATCTCTCGACCTCTGACTAATTTATTACAAAAAGATATACCATTTGTCTTTGATGATGATTGTGTAGAAGCATTCGAAATACTTAAGAAAGCATTGATCTCTGCACCTATTGTTCAGCCACCTGATTGGAATTTACCCTTTGAAATTATGTGTGATGCTAGTGATTATGCTGTAGGTGATGTTCTAGGACAAAGAGTTGATAAGAAACTAAATGTTATTCAATATGCTATTAGAACTCTAGACAATGCTCAAAGAAATTATGCTACTACTGAAAAAGAATTCTTAGCAGTTGTATTTTCTTGTGATAAGTTTAGACCTTATATTGTTGATTCTAAAATAACTATTCACACCGATCATGCTGCTATTAAATATCTTATGGAAAAGAAAGATGCTAAACCTAGACTGATTAGATGGGTTCTCTTGCTTCAAGAATTTGATTTACATATTGTTGATAAAAAAGGAGCTGAGAACCCCGTTGCAGACAACTTGTCTAGGTTAGAAAATGTGCTTGATGACCCACTACCTATTGATCATAGCTTTCCTGATGAGCAATTAAATGTCATAAATACTTCTCATACTGCTCCATGGTATGCTGATTATGCTAATTATATTGTTGCTAAGTTTATACCACCTAGTTTCACATACCAGCAAAAGAAAAAGTTCTTCTATGATTTGAGGCATTACTTTTGGGATGACCCACATCTATATAAAGAAGGAGTCGATGGTGTTATTAGACATTGTGTACCTGAGCATGAATAGGAACAGATCCTACGCAAGTGTCACTCCGAAGCTTATGGAGGACACCATGCTGGAGATAGAACTAAACATAAGGTACTGCAATCCGGTTTTTATTGGCCTACTCTCTTCAAGGATGCCCGTAAGTTTGTCTTATCTTGTGATGAATGTCAAAGAATTGGTAATATTAGTAGACGTCAAGAAATGCCTATGAATTATTCACTTGTTATTGAACCATTTGATGTTTGGGGCTTTGACTATATGGGACCTTTTCCTTCCTCTAATGGTTATACACATATTTTAGTTGCTGTTGATTACGTTACTAAGTGGGTAGAAGCTATTCCAACTAGTAGTGTTGATCATAAAACTTCTATTAAAATGCTTAAAGAAGTTATTTTTCCAAGGTTTGGAGTCCCTAGATATCTAATGACTGATAGTGGTTCACATTTTATTCATGGTGCTTTCCGTAAAATGCTTGCTAAATATGATGTTAATCATAGAATTGCATCTCCTTATCACCCTCAGTCTAGTGGTCAAGTAGAATTGAGTAATAGAGAACTCAAATTAATTCTGCAAAATACTGTCAATAGGTCTAGAAAGAATTGGTCCAAGAAACTAGATGATGCATTATGGACCTATAGAACTGCATATAAAAATCCTATGGGTATGTCTCCGTACAAAATGGTCTATGGAAAAGCATGTCATTTACCTCTCGAACTAGAACACAAGGCTCATTGGGCTATTAAAGAACTTAATTATGATTGTAAACTTGCCGGTGAGAAGAGGTTATTTGATATTAGCTCACTTGATGAATGGAGAACCCAGGCCTACGAAAATGCCAAGTTGTTTAAAGAAAAGGTTAAAAGGTGGCATGATAAAAGAATACAAAAGCGTGAGTTTAACATAGGTGATTATGTATTGCTATACAACTCTCGTTTAAGATTTTTTGCAGGAAAACTTCTCTCTAAATGGGAAGACCCTTACGTTATCGAGGAGGTCTACCGTTCCAGTGCCATAAAAATCAACAAATTCGAAGGCACAAATCTGAAGGTGGTGAATGGTCAAAGAATCAAACACTATATCTCAGGTAATCCTATAAATGTTCAAACCAATGTTATTGAAACCGTAACCCTGGAGGAATACATAAGGGACACTTTCTGGAACGTTTCAGACTCCAAAAAGGAATAGGTATGTGGTACGGTAAGTAAAGACTCCAAAACAGTTTTTAAGGCAATATTTATCCGTTTTGGAATATTTAGAAAAATAGAAAAATAAGAAGTAGTCCGGAAAGGACACGAGGGCCCCACGAGGGTGGAGGGCGCGCCCTACCCCCTGGGCGCGCCCCCATACCTCGTGGGCACTCGTGTGCTCTCCAGACTCCGTTTTCTTACAGGACACGTATTTTGGTCGGTAAAAATTCATTATATAACCTCCCAGGGGTTTTGACTCCCGTATGACGCAAAAATCTCCTGTCTTTGTTTCGAGCTGTTTTTCTAACAGATCTAGATTATCATGACGTATCCAAGTGCTCCCAAGGACAAGTTCTTCGAGAAGGTCATCAACCCTTACCTCGCGGAGGTGCAGCGACACCCTCAAACCATTGAGATGCGTGATGGGTTGTTGCACATCCGTGATGCTGAGGGACCGAAGGGGAACAGAAGCATGGAGACGAGGCTCGAAGCAATGAAACAACAAGTTTTCAAGTGTCAAGGGATGGTGGAGCGTGGACTCAACTCCAACTACATGATGATCACAAAGTTCACCAACAAACACAAGCTGGATGCCGACAATATCGTGGAGACCATCTTGAAGCTTCACGAGAAAATCAAGCACCTTCAAGCTTAGATCTATGACCTGCAAAACCAAAACTGTGAGTATGAATATAGATTCAAAAGGATGAGTTTGGCTGCAGATTTGAGGATCCTGGAGACTCGGTCATCCTTCTATGAAGGTGAGCCTATGCCTTGGAAGAAGGACGACAAGCCTACGCCATCAACAAAATCACCACCGTCTCCACCAACAAAGAAGAATTGAGTATCTGGTATGGGCACTCCACTTGGCAACTGCCAAGCTTCGGGGAGTGCCCCGGTATCGTATCACCATCACTTTTATCTTTACCATTTTTCTTAGTTCGATCCTTTTGGTAATATCTTTATCTAGTAGAATAAAAGTTCTTAGTATGATCTAGTTGTGAGTTTTGCTTTATTATCCTTCTATGTAATCGGGTCCGTGAGCTATATAATAAAGATTAGTGTTGAGTCAAGGGCTTGATTATTTTGCCATGATCCTAAGTAAATAAAAGAAAAGAGAAAGAAATAAAAAGAAACAAAGAGATCATGTGACTCTTATGGAGAGTAATGAGCTCACATAGAAAGAGTATGATGAATAAAAATTATTGAGGGTTGACAAACATAGTTTTGGTCATCATTGCAATTAATAGGAAGTAATAAAGAAAGAGAGGTCTTCACATATAAATATACTATCTTGGACATATTTTATGATTGTGAGAACTCATTAAAATATGACATGCTAAAGAGTTGACATTGGACAAGGAAGACAACGTAATGGGTTATGTTTTCTTACATCTGAGATAAATTATATTGTCTTGGATCCTCCAACATGTTGAGCTTGCCTTTCCCCCTCATGCTAGCCAAATTCATTGCACCAAGTAGAGATACTACTTGTGCTTCCAAACACCCTTAAACCAGTTTTGCCATGAGAGTCCACCATACCTACCTATGGATTGAGTAAGATCCATCAAGTAAGTTGTCATCAGTGCAAGCAACAAAAATTGCTCTCTAAATATGTATGATTGATTGGTGTGGAAGAAATAAGCTTTATACGATCGTGTGATATGGAAGTAATAAAAGCGACAGACTGCATAATAAAGGTCCATATCACAAGTGGCAATATAAAGTGACGTTCTTTCGCATTAGGATTTTGTGCATCCAACCATAAAGGCGCATGACAACCTCTACTTCCCTCTGCGAGGGGCCTATCTTTTACTTTTATCTCCTACATTGCATAAGAGTCATGGTGATCTACACCCTTCCTTTTTACATTTTATCCTTTGGAAAGCACAATATGTTGGAAAAATCCTGGTATATATGGCTAATTGGATGTGAGTTATCATGAACTATTACTGTTGACATTACCCTTGAGGTAAAACATTGGGAGGCAAAACTATAAGCCCCTATCTTTCTCTGTGTCCGATTAAAACTCCATACCCATAAGTATTGCGTGAGTGTCAGCAATTGTGAAAGATTATATGATAGTTGAGTATGTGGACTTGCTGAAAAGCTCTTATACATTGACTCTTTCCTATGTTATGATAAATTGCAATTGCTTCAATGACTGAGATTATAGTTTGTTAGTTTTCAATGAAGTTTACGATTCATACTTAATATTGTGATTGAATTATTACTCTAGCATAAGATATCATATGAAAAGAATTATATAAGTTGTTGTTCTAAGAATTATCATGATGCCCTCATGTCCGTATTTTATTTTTATCGACACCTTCATCTCTAAACATGTGGACATATTTTTCGATTTCGGCTTTTCGCTTGAGGACAAGCGAGGTCTAAGCTTGGGGGAGTTGATACGTCCATTTTGCATCATGCTTTTATATCAATATTTATTGCATTATGGGATGTTATTACACATTATGTCACAATAACTTATGCCTATTCTCTCTTATTTTACAAGGTTTACATAAAGAGGGAGAATGCCGGCAGCTGGGATTCTGGCTAGAAAAGGAGCAAATATTAGAGACCTATTCTGCACAGCTCCAAAAGTCCTGAAACTTCACGGATGATGTTTTCCAAATATAAAAAAAATATTGAGTGCAAGAACTTCACAAAGGGGGCCACACCCTGCCCACAAGGGTGGGGGCGCGCCCTACCCCCCTGGGTGCGCCACCCTACCTTGTGGGGCCCCTGGTGGCCTTCCGGTGACCATCTTCTGCTATATGGACTCTTTCGATGGGAAAATAATCATAAGCCATCTTCTCGGACGAAACTCTGCCACCACGAGGCGAAACCTTGGCGGAACCAATCTAGGGTTCTGGCGGGGCTATTCTGCCGGGGAAACTTCCCTCCCAGAGGGGGAAATCATCGCCATTGTCATCACCAACGCTCCTCTCATTGGGAGAGGGAAATCTCCATCAACATCTTCATCAGCACCATCTCATCTCAAAACCCTAGTTCATCTCTTGTATCCAATTCTTGTCTCCAAGTCCGGGATTGGTGCTAGTAGTGTTAATTACTCCTTGTAGTTGATGCTAGTTGGTTTAATTAGTGGAAGATCATATGTTCAGATCCTATATGCACATTGATACCCCTCTGATTATGAACATGTTTATGCTTTGTGAGTAGTTACTTTTGTTCCTGAGGACATATGGGAGAAGTCTTGCTATTAGTAGTCATGTGAATTTGGTGTTCGTTCGATATTTTGATGAGATGTATGTTGTCTCTCCTCTAGTGGTGTTATGTGAACGTCGACTACATGACACTTCACCATTGTTTGGGCCTAGAGGAAGGCATTGGGGAGTAATAAGTAGATGATGGGTTGCTAGAGTGACAGAAGCTTAAACCCTAGTTTATGCGTTGCTTCGTCAGGGGCTGATTTGGATCCATATGTTTCATGCTATGGTTAGGTTTACCTTAATACTTTTCTTGTATTTGCGGATGCTTGCAATAGAGGTTAATCATAAGTGGGATGCTTGTCCAAGTAAGGGCAGAACCCAAGCACCGGTCCACCCACATACCAAATTATCAAAGTACCGAACGAGAATCATATGAACGTGATGAAAACTAGCTTGACGATATTCCCATGTGTCCTCGGGAGCGCTTTACATCATATAAGAGTTTGTCCAGGCTTGTCCTTTGTTACAAAAAGGATTGGGCCACCTTGCTGCACCTATTTACTTTTGTTATTTGTTGCTCGTTACAAATTATCTTATCACAAAACTATCTGTTACCACTTATTTCAGTACTTGCAGAGAATACCTTGCTAGAAACCGCTTATCATTTCCTTCTGCTCCTCGTTGGGTTCGACACTCTTACTTATCGAAAGGACTACGATAGATCCCCTATACTTGTGGGTCATCATCATCCCCAGTCTGCCTACTCGCTAATCTCGCGGCCTAGCTCTACGAACCAAATGGGCAAGAGACAAAATAGTTTACCCAGGTCTGCCTACTCGTTGGGTTCGACACTCTTACTTATCGAAAGGACTACGATAGATCCCCTATATTTGTGGGTCATCACCCATCAATAGATATCAATGTGAGTGAGTAGGGATTGTCATGCAACGAATGCACTAGAGCTATAAGTATATGAAAGCTCAACAAAAGAAACTAAGTGGGTGTGCATCCAACTCGCTTGCTCATGAAGACCTAGGGCATTTTGAGGAAGCCCATCATTGGAATATACAAGCCAAGTTCTATAATGAAAAATTCCCACTTGTATATGAAAGTGATATCATAGGAGACTCTATATCATGAAGATCATGGTGCTACTTTGAAGCACAAGTGTGGAAAAAGGATAGTAGCATTGTCCCTTCTCTCTTTTTCTCTGTCTTTTTTTGGGCCTTCTCCCATTTTTTATGGCCTATCCTTTTTTCATCCGGAGTCTCATCCCGACTTGTGGGGGAATCATAATCAACATCATCCTTTCCTCACTTGGGACAATGCTATAATAATGATGATCATCACACTTTATTTACTTACAACTCAAGAATTACAACTCGATACTTAGAACAAAATATGACTCTATATGAATGCCTCCGGCGGTGTACCGGGATATGCAATGAATCAAGAGTGACATGTATAAAAATTGTGAACGGTGGCTTTGCCACAAATACGATGTCAACTACATGATCATGCAAAGCAATTATGACAATGATGAAGCGTGTCATGGTAAATGAAACGGTGGTAAGTTGCATGGCAATATATCTCGGAATGGCTATGGAAATGCCATGGTAGGTAGGTATGGTGGCTGTTTTGAGGAAGGTATATGGTGGGTGTATGATACCGACGAAAAGTGTGTGGTATTAGAGAGGCTAGCAATGGTGGAAGGATGAGAGTGCGTATAATCCATGGACTCAACATTAGTCATAAAGAACTCATATACTTATTGCAAAAATCTACAAGTTATCAAAGCAAAGTATTACGTGCCTGCTCCTAGGGGGATAGATTGGTAGGAAAATACCATCGCTCATCCCCGACCGCCACTTTGTCACATCCCTAGTTCTGGTATGACCTAGGCTAGCTAGTCATGTGTGCATCACGTTTAAATTTCATTTAAATTTGAAATGGGGATTTGTAAAACCCTCAGAAATCATTTGTGGAAATGACCCAGATAAAATTGCTCCAAAAGGGTCTAAGAAAATGTTCATGTCTCTCTCTGAAAATATTGGGCAGAGGTAAAATTTCAAACCAATATTTATAGGAGCTCATAAATATTTATTTTGGCCATTTGGAATTAATCCAGTAATTATTTGCATTGGATAAATATTTTTATATATATGTAATATTGTCCAATAATTCTGAATTTTGGTGAGGGGCTTTGGAATAATCCTTTAGGCCCCTGCAAAAATTGTCAGAATTAAATAAAATGATTTAGTATTTTTATTAAATCAAAACAAATGTCAGAAAAATAGAAAAGAAAACAAAGTAAGGGAAAGGCTTACCTGGCCTTACCTGGCGGCCTAGCTGGCCAGCCCACATGGCGGCCCAGCCCACTAGGGGTAGCCCCATCTTCTACCTCTTGCCAGTATGCAGAGGAGAAGCCGGGCACGACGCACGCCGTGGACACGTCTCCCCGCCACCTCCTGCTTCCCCTCCTTGTCGCTCTGGCCTCCCTGGACGACGCCACGCGCCGCCCCATTCCCCTCTCTCTCTCTCGTGGCCTCCCCTCCTCTCCCTCGCTCTCTCTCCCGCGACGCCGAACGCATCGGAAAGCGCCGCCGCACGCCGACGCGGCCACAGCCTCCCTCTCGCCTCTCCGTCGTGCCCGCGAGCTCCGCGCCATCGCCTTCGTCCTCTCCGTCAAGTCGGGCATCTCCGAACGCACCGTATCGTCATCACCGCCGTCGTCTTTTTCCTCAGCCACCCGAGATCACCGCCGACGTTCCGGCTGCCCCAAGCCTTCCCCAAGCTCGCCGACCCCGCTGTTGGATTCGCCGTGAGCTCCCACCTCGAATCCCCCTCTCCCCCTTGTCTTCTGCACGCTGCAGCCGCGATTCCGATCGAGGCCGAACTCCGGCCGCCGCCGCGAGCTTCGCTCCGGCGAGCTCCGCCACCCCCGCAGCCTCCCGCCTGCTCCCCTGGATGCGGGCGACGACGGGCTACGCCCCGGTGGTCCCCGCGCATTCAGCCGCCGCCCGTAGTGCAACTCCGGCGAAGAACCGCCATGGCTCGAGGTCGTCGCCGGTCGAACTCCGGCGAGGCCGACGTGGCTGTCATTAGCGCCTAATCCGCAGCCTCACCACCCCACCAGCCGCTGACCGTGGGCCCCAGGGCCAAGTCAAACCCTGGTCAGTGCGGGTTTGACCTGGGTTTAACCACTGTGTCACTGATGTGTGGCCCCCACACGTCAGGTTTGACCCAGGTTGACTGCTGATGCAGTGCTGACCTCAAGCTGACGCAATAAATGATTTCTGGAATTATTCTAAAACAGGAAACTCTAGAAAATAGCCAAAACTTCAAAAATTCATAGAAATTCAACCGTAGCTCAGATTGAAATAGTTTATATATGAAAAATTATCAGAAAAATTCAATCTATCCATCTGTACCATTTTCATGCATGACAAACCATCTATACATGCTGTATATATGAAAACACACTTATGGCATATCTAGGAGCTTATGTTAAAGGTGCATTTGAATCTTTAGTTCAAATGGACTTTAACCAAATGAATGCTAGTTGCATTAGCTCAAACAACATCACATACTCATGCCATGTTCATGCATCATAATGTTGCATATGCTTGTGTTTGATTTCTGACACCGTTCCTTCTCGATAGGTCCTGCTCCGAAAAGTGTTCGAGAGTACCTATCAGTGGAGCAGTGCCCCCCTGTTGATCTACCAGGCAAGCAAACCCCCTTGTTCATTCCGATACAATCCTACTCTCTCGCTCCTGCTCTCATTATTGCATTAGGACAACAATGATTCAACTGCTACTTTATGCTACGGTAGTTGAACCCATTCCTCTGCATGACCTGTCATTGCCACAGTAAATAGTTAAAACCCACTAGCATGTGTAGGAGTTGATTGAGCCATGTTGTGTTCTTGCCATGCCATGCCTGCTATTGCTTAGAGTTGTGTCAGGTCTGATTCATCGGGAATGAATTGGAGTGGTACGATATGTTCTGGTGCTGAGAGTTAAGCATGTGAACACGATTTGGTAAAGGTAGCGGTGAGAGGCCATGTAGGAGTACATGGTGGGTTGTCTCACTGGAACCGTCCTTAAGCACTGAGTTCTGTGTATGTTGTCCAATGACTAGCTACTACCACACATTGGGCTCCGGGCACTCCAAGCTCTCTCGACTTATTAACCAACTTGATCTTTGTCCAGGAGTTGCAATTAGTTTATGGTGTTTGTAGGTAGTGTTAGTAGTCTACCAAGTGGCACCCAGCCAGGTGGGCTTGGGACAGACTAGGCACAAGTGGCACGGTGTACCAAGCGTAGATCCATCTGGCGAGGTGGGCTTGGGAACCCTGCACACATCGTTTGGAGCCGTGAGCGACACCCCGACCGGATCTCCTTGCGGATGGAACCCGAATAGGCGATAAACCTGGACTAGAGTCTTGTGTGGTTAGTCAGGTCGTGGCCGACACCCTCGCCAGGCTTCCTCTTGAAGGTTGCCGAGATACATGACGTGTACATGGTGATAAGTGGTGAGAGCGTGTGTGAAGAAGTACACCCCTGCAGGGTTATCATGATCTATTCGAATAGCCGTGTCCTCGGTTACGGACTTCTTGGATGCTTACATGGTACATAGACAACTTGAAGTGGATACTCTAAAATGCTCAAGACAAGTGTGAGTGCTATGGATGGCCTTCCCGTAGGAAGACGGTAATGAATCGATAGTGGTGTATTGACGTGGTGATTAGTGGACTCGTGTGCGCCACCTCAAAAGAGTTACCAGCAGTCGTAGTACAGGATAGCCACTGAGTCAAAGCTGGCTTGCTGCAACTAAACTCCACATTACCTTCTTGATACAAGTGCATGTATGATAGGATCTGATGTAAGTCTTGCTGAGTACCTTTGTACTCATGTTGCTTTATTTATGTTTTTGCAGCGGAGACTTCGGTCTTACTAGTTTACGTGGACTTCGACAAGTAGCTTGTACCTCAGCTACGATCTTGATCGGATGTTGTAGATAGTCGGGCTCCTCAGCCTCTTTCATTTGTAGTTGTCTGTACTCAGACATGTAATGCTTCCGCTTGTTGCTTGTATGCTCCGAATGATGGGTCATGTGACCCTTGCTTGTACTTAATGCTATGTGGCTCTTTTGGGCCTTTATCTATATGAGTTTGCGTTATGTTGTGATGCCATGTTGTACAGCACATACTTGCATGTTATGTGTACGTGTAACGTGTATTGCTATGTGTGGGATCCGACAATCTGGTTGTTTATCCTTGGCAGCCTCTCTTATGGGGAAATGTAGTCTAGTGCTTCCTTGAGCCATAGTAGTCCGCTACAGCCCGGTTCACCGGAGTCCTGCTAGCCCAGCACTACTGATCAGGACACTTGACTGGCCGGCATGTGTTTCACTTTGTTCCTGTGTCTGTCCCTTCGGGGAAATGTCACGCGGTGACTTCCGGAGTCCTGCCTAGCCTGCTACAGCCCGGGTTCCCCGGAGTCCTGTTAGCCCAGTGCTACAGCCCGGATTCATATGCTATTGACCGACATGCTCTATGTGATTCATGTATGCCTATCCCCATAGGTTAGCACCGCTTTGGGTTCACGACTAGCCATGTCGGCCCGGGTTCTTTGTCATATGGATGCTAGCGACACTATCATATACGTGAGCCAAAAGGCGCAAACGGTCCCGGGCCAGGTAAGGTGGCACCCGTGGGAATACCGTGCGTGAGGCCGCAAAGTGATATGATGTGTTACATGCTAGATCGGTGTGACTTAGGATCGGGGTCCCGACACACTCATAAGGAAGACAATCAATAAATAAATCATGCTCCGACTTCATCACATAACGGTTCACCATACGTGCATCCTACGGGAATCACAAACTTTAACACAAGTATTTCTCAAATTCATAACCACTAAACTAGCATGACTCTAATATCACCATCTTCATATCTCAAAACAATTATCAAGCACCAAACTTCTCATAGTATTCACACTCATAAGAATTTTTTTTGATCTTGGATGCCTATCAATTTAGGACTAATTTTTATGATTAAAGCAAATTACCATGTTGTTTTGTAGGACTCTCAAAATAATATAAGTGAAGCATGAGAGAACAATAGTTTCTATAAAACAAATCCACCATCGTGCTCTAAAAGATATAAGTGAAGCACTAGAGCAAAAACTATATAGCTCAAAAGATATAAGTGAAGCACATAGAGTATTCTAACAAATTCCGAATCATGTGTGTCTCTCTCAAAAGGTGTGTACATAAAGTATGATTGTGGTAAACTAAAAAGCAAAGACTCAAATCATACATGACGCTCCAAGCAAAACACATATCATGTGGTGAATAAAAATATAGCTCCAAGTAAAGTTACCGATGGACGAAGATGAAAGAGGGGATGCCTTCCGGGGCATCCCCATGCTTTGGCTTTTTGGTGTCCTTGGGGTGCCATGGGAATCCCCAAGCTTAGGCTCTTGCCACTTCTTGTTCCATAATCCATCAAATCTTTACCCAAAACTTGAAAACTTCACAACACAAAAGTCAACAGAAAATCTCATGAGCTCCGTTAGCGAAAGAAAACAAAACACCACTTCAAGGTACTGTATTGAACTCATTTTTTATTTATATTGGTGTTAAACCTACTGTATTCCAACTTCTCTATGGTTTACAAACTCTTTTACTAGCCATAGATTCATCAAAATAAGCAATCAACACACGAAAAATAGAATCTATCAAAAATAGAACAGTCTGTAGTAATATGTAACTAACGCAAACTTCTGGAATTCAAAAAATTCTAAAATAAATTTCTGGACGTGAGGAATTTATCTATTAATCACCTTCAAAAATAATTAACTAAATAGCACTTTCCAAATAAAAATGGCAGCAATTCTCGTGAGCGCTAAAGTTTCTGTTTTTACAGCAAGATTAAAAAGACTTTCCCCAAGTCTTCCCAATGGTTCTACTTGGCACAAACACTAATTAAACACAAAAAACACAACCAAAACAGAGGCTAGCTAAATTATTTATTACTAAACAGGAGCAAAAATCAAGAAATAAAAATAAAATTGGGTTGCCTCCCAACAAGCGCTATCGTTTAACGCCCCTAGCTAGGCATAAAAGCAAAGATAGATCTAGGTATTACCATCTTCGGTGGGCAATTATTCAATAAGACACCTATAACCCCTAGGAGTTTCTTTCTTTTTATTAATTATCAAACTCGTAGGCACAAAATCAAGAAAATCATTTGTAGCAAACGGTTCCTTAATGATAGCAAAAAGATTGGGATGAACACTTATTGATTTTAAATCCGCAGTTTCCTTACTAGAGGATTCACCCTTATTTTTAGGAACATAAACAAGCTTGGCAATTTTTATAGGAGGATTTGGAGTATTTTTAACGGAAGAAAAAGCGGACCCCAAGTTGGTGATAATTCCCTCAACTTTATCGATTCTAGTAGAATGTCGATCTATTCTTTCATTAACTATGGGTTCTTTTTCCTTCAAACTTTTCAGAGTAACTCCCACCTTAGATCCATATTGGGTAATTTGGTTGTGGATCTTTTTATCCAAATTCTCAATCAACTCTACAGTAGCAACTTTATTCTCAATAATTTCAAGCCTTTGCATCACATGTTCCAAAGTTAACATAGTTCATTAACCAAAAGAGGTGGTGAGCCAAACAAATCTATCATAAAATTATAAAAATCAAAAGTATGGCTACCGAAGAAATTCCCTCCGGTAATGGTATCAAGAATATATCTGTACCAAGGATACATAAAAATTACGGAGAAGAACGGTAGTAGATTGCTTCCTGGTAGATCTATTTTGAGCATTGCAAATTCTATACCAAGCGTCTTTTAGATTTTCTCCCTCCCTTTGCTTAAAATTAAGAACTTCATTCTCGGGAGACAACAGGGAAGATAGAGGACTAGCCATAATGACCAGGCAAGCAAGAAAGCGATGAACGGAAAAGAGAGGGCGAATAAAATGGCAAGGGTGAATTGGGGGAGAGAAAAACGAGAGGCAAATGGCAAATAATGTAATGCGAGGGATAAGAGTCTGTGATGGGTACTTGGTATGTATTGACTTGTGCGTAGACTCCCTAGCAACGGCGCCAGAAATGGCTCGTTGCTGGGAGTCAAATCTTGACTTAACTTGGCGCGAATCTCCCTGGCAACGGTGCCAGAAATCCTTCTTGCTACCTCTTGAGCACTGCGTTGGTTTTCCCTTGAAGAGGAAAGGGTGATGCAGTAAAGTAGCGTACGTATTTCCCTCAGTTTTTGAGAACCAAGGTATCAATCCAGTAAGAGATCACGCTCGAGTCCCACGCACCTAGACAAACAAATAAGAACAACGCAACCAACACGACAAAGGGGTTGTCAATCCCTTCACGGTCACTTACGAGAGTGAGATCTGATAGATATGATAAGATAATATTTTTGGTATGTTTATGATAAAGAGAAATAGAGATGCAAAGTAAAATAAACAGCAATAGAAATAGCTAAGTGTTGGAAGAATAATATGATGGAAGATAGACCCGGGGGCCATAGGTTTCACTAGTGGCTTCTCTCAAGAGCATAAGTATTACGGGCGGCAAACGAATTACTGTCGGGCAATTGATAGAATTGAGCATAGTTATGAGAATATCTAGGTATGATCATGTATATAGGCATCACGTCCGTGACAAGTAGACCGAAACGATTCTGCATCTACTACTATTACTCCACACATCGACCGCTATCCAGCATGCATCTAGAGTATTAAGTTCATAAGAACAGAGTAATGCTTTAAGTAAGATGACATGATGTAGAGGGATAAACTCATGCAATATGATATAAACCCCATCTTTTTATCCTCGATGGCAACAATACACTACGTGCCTTGCCGCACCTGCTATCACTGGGAAAGGACACCGCAAGATTGAACCCAAAGCTAAGCACTTCTCCTATTGCAAGAAAGATCAATCTAGTAGGCCAAACCAAACTGATAAGTCAAAGAGACTTGCAAAGATAACCAATCATACATAAAATAATTCAAAAGAGATTCAAATATTGTTCATAGATAAACTTGATCATAAACCCACAATTCATCGGATCTCGACAGACACACCACAAAAGAAGATTACATCGAATAGATCGCCAAGAAGATCGAGGAGAACTTTGTATTGAGATCCAAAGAGAGAGAAGAAGCCATCTAGCTAATAACTATGGACCCGAAGGTCTGAGGTAAACTACGCACACATCATCAGAGAGGCTATGATGTTGATGTAGAATCCCTTCCTGATCAATGCCCCCTACGGCGGAGCGCCGGAAAAGGCCCCATGATGGGATCTCATGGGTTCAGAAGGTTGCGGCGGTGGAAATATGGTTTTGGCTTTGTATCTGATGTTCCCAGGGTATATGGGTATATATATAGGAGGAAGAAGTACGTCGGTGGAGCAATGAGGGCCCCATGAGGGTGGAGGGCGCGCCCCTGCCTCGTGCCTTCCTCGTTGATTGCTTTACGTAGACTCCAAGTCCTCTGGATCACATTTGTTCCGAAAATCACGTTCCCGAAGGTTTCATTCCGTTTGTTATCCTTTTCCTTCGAAACACTGAAATAGGCAGAAAAAACAGCAATTTGGGCTGGGCCTCTAGTTAATAGGTTAGTCCCAAAAATAATATAAAGTGTATAAGAAAGCCCATTAAACATGCAAAACAGAATATAATATAGCATGGAACAATATAAAATTATAGATACGTTGGAGACATATCAAGGAAGGTCTGGCCGAGCTGCTTCCCAGCTTGTCACGGCGCTCAAGGGCGTTGTCGTTGGGGTTGGCCCCATGGTGGAAGGAGAAGCCCGTGCGCTCTCCACCTAGGCTGTGACGCACGTCTTCAGCCACCTCCATCTTTGCGACCCAGTTTCGACTTCAGTGCCTTGCTTGAGCCTGTGGAGCCAGAGCGCTGCACCACCGCTACCGAAGCCGTGAAGGACCAGGTGGAGGCCCTGCTCCAGAAGTTCCTCACCATTGACCCCGCAACCATGGCTGATGGCGCCGCCGACCCCACAACCACGGCTGATGGCACGGGAGACAGCGACATCATCAATGATAGGGCTCCCCTTGCGGGTGATGGCGGTACCCAAGGCTGAGGAAGAGACTCGATGGTGGCGCTCCCCTCCCTTTAACTCTTGCAACATGTATCGTGCCTCATGGAGGCATAAAATCTTGTGCTTGGTACTTTTTAAGAAATAGTATGTTTTGTAATAATTTTATAGGATTATGCGATTTCCTTCCTGTTTGCTTTAATGTTCTGCGTCGGCATGGCCCGGCCCCACGCATACCTCAGCCGCCGTTGGGTCGTCCGGATCACCAGGAAGAGACCAATGGGTGAGGGGCTATGCGACCAATTAGGCTCCTGAGTCGCGATGCTCAGGAGTCCCCCTTGACGTGCAAACAACCCTCGGAAAGGAGACGTGAGAGTAGGCCTTAAAGTTCTGCATCGACAGGGCCCGGCCCCGCTCAAACCTCAGCCGCCGTTGGATCGTCCGGATCACCAGGACGAGCCCAAGGGATGAGGAGCTACGCGACCAGTTAGGCTCGTGAGTCGCGATGCTCAGGAGCCCCCCTTGACGTATGAACAAACCTCCATACCTTTCCTCGTCGAGGTCCCGCTCAGGAGGGGCGCGCGAAGACCAGGTCCGAGGGACCTGGCAGACTGGCGTGCGTGAGCTAAGTGTAGCCCCCCCCCCCCCCCCCCGTGCCCAGCCCCCTCGTGCGACTCTCCCGGAGGGAAAGCGCTACAGTGAGGCTGAACACTGAGCCCGGGCTCCATGAGGTTATTGCGGCCATTGGGCCGCCCATAGTTGTTTATCATCAGTGTGAAGCATGGCGCTTCCACACTTGCACGAGCAAAGCCGCTCCTTGACCATGTCGACTGCCAGCACGGAGCATGGTGCTTCCACTGGTGCATGGGTGGGGGCTCCCTCTGAGTGGAGCCCCCGGGGCATGTATAGCCCCGCCCTGACACGTGGCTTGCACGGCAAGGCCAGAGGAGGTGTGTCTGGGCACTCATGAGCCAGCGCGGGACTCATGAGGCCCTACCTCAAGGCAGGTTGCGCCTGAATTTGATTCGGGACACTTGTGACGGCCCTGTGAGATGGTTAGGCAACGTGCGCCGAGTGAATCTCCTGAGGCTGCCACATGAGAAGGCCAAACACCAACGACCCCGGGAGGTGACGTGAACGGGGCCGGCCCGCCAGACAGAGCTCAATCGTTGGGTTTATTGACGCTGTGGGGACGGACCCAAGCATAGTCGCCGTGCCCAGTCTTCCCATGCAAAAGTTCTGAAGAAAGATAACGGGCACACGACTCGACGAGGCACCGGATCGCTCGCCCTGGCTCGTCCGCCCATGATTAGCTCATGCGAGAGCAAGGCACCAAGGACCATGGGAGGTGACGTGCACGGGAGCTGGCTCGCGAGCTAGAGCTCATACTCTTGGGTTTAGTGACGCTATAGGGATGGACCCGAGCATAGACATTGTGCCCTCCCTTAATCATGAGGAGGTCGTGGGTGGGTTTGTAAGGGCGTACGACGTTCACCGCAACAAAGTGTCAGACAGGCAGAAGTTAATCATCAGTAACTCATGGAAGGAGGTAAGCCAGCTCTAATAGATGTGGAAAAATGATACATGCCACAGGGACAGACCCATGCGGCCTAGGGATGATGCAGCCCGAGGGGCGCACCCAACTGAGCGAATAGAAGATGCAAGAAAGATACATGTTGCAGGGACGGACCCACGCGATCTGGGGATAATGCAGCCCGAGGGGCACCCCTAACTGAATAAACCAGAAAATGTCACTGGGCACCATTGTTGAGGAGAAGTTGAAGTAGCTGAAGACATGTGCTGAACAAGTCGCTCCTCATGAGCCACCTAAGCCCTGAACCTCGAGAGGCTCTGAAGGCCCGAGAGGCTCGCGAAGACCATCACCATCTTAGTCAAGAACGCCTGGTGCCTAGCCTCCTGAGCCGCCAGGATGCTCCGCATGTGGTGTTGTAATGTTACAGCCGCGTTCGGTAAGCCAAAAGGCATGCAAACATAGCTATGAGGGGGGCCCTCGCACCGGCCAACGCGGGACGGCCAGAAGCGCTCCTGAGATGCAGCTCTATTGAGCCTAGGGATGTTGACACAGGCGCGCAGCTCACTGTCCTCGCTAGGATAGGGAGCCGCGCCGGGTGGTGGGCGGCAGTCACTGCGCATGGCTCTTGCCTCCTGAAGCTCCTCGGTTGCCTCGGTGATGATAAACTCTAGAGCACCGGGCGCCCCATGCCTTGAGCCTTCCTGGCGGAGACGTGCGCTGAAGCACGCCTCCACGTGGTGCCCGAGCGCCTCCCTCGTCACGTTGGCTAGGTCAGAGGCCCTCCATAGGAGAGCCCCCGAGCCTAGCTTGAGAGGGGCGCCGGGCGCGCCTTCCTATGCAAGAGAGGGAGGTGCCCCATCCATGGGCGCAGATCCTGAGGTGGTGCCACTAGACACACCGCCCTCCTAAGGCTCTTGGTGGAGCAGTTGCTTCTTCTTGGGGACAGCCTTAGGAGGGTAGATGACGCCTTCATCACCTGGATTCTCTACTACCGCAGCCTGGTAGGCACGCTCAAGAGAGCACACCGCGTCCTTCTCCTCGCAGGCAACCATGATGACGTCGCGGCTTCCTGGCATCTTGAGGACATTGTAACCATGATGAGTCACTGCCATGAACTTGGCCAGGTCCGGATACCCTAGGATGGCGTTGTAAGGAAGACGGATGTGGGTGACGTCAACGTCGATGAGCTCTGTGCGGTAGTTGTCGCGGGTGCCGAAGGTGACAGGGAGGCAGATCTTCTCTATCAGGGTGGTGGAGTCGTCGGTCACTCTTGAGAAGGGCTTGGTGGGTTGCAGCTGGTCATATGGCACCTGGAGTCGGTCGAAGGTCTCGATGGACAAAACATTGAGCCCCGCACCACCATCGATGAGGATCTTGGTGATGAGGACATTGCTGATGATGGGCGAGCAAAGCATCGAGAGGGCGCCGGCAGTTGCCACGCACTTGAGTTGGTCGAACGAGCTGAAGGTGATGGTGCACTTGGACCACCCGAGTGGCCGAGTGGCCTCGAGCTTGGGGAGGACCGCTTTCACCTCATGGGTAAACTGCTTGAAGATGCGATGGGAGGCAGGGGCCTAAGCGCTACCCAGGATGCAAGCGATGGCACGAGGCTCCTGGAAGCCCCCATCCCCCTCGTCCTACTGGTGATCGTTGTTCCTTCTTGGTGACGGTGGCAGCGGTGGGAGGCCAGCGTTGCCCTGAGGATGGCCCTCACGGGGCCAGTCCCTCCAGGGGCCCTCGCGAGGTTGGCCCTGCCAACGGTCCTCACGAGGCTGGCTGCACCACTCCTGGCGGGGGCCGTGATGGTCCCAGCATCCTCCATTTCGGCCTCCTCCGCGGTTGTAGCCTCGGTCGTTGCGCTCGGGGCGACGACCGAGGTGCCCGTGGCGGAAGGCCCTGAGCTCCTGACAGTCATTGGTGTGGTGGTTGTGCATGTTGTGGAAGACGCAGAATGGGCGATTGCCCTTGGAGGACTCTGGGTGATCGCAGCCGCGCTTCATCTCTGGCTCGGCCGCGAGCACATCTGCCTCCTTGCGCTTCACGTCCTTGGCCTTGGCTTTCTTGTCCTCTAGATCAGCTTCAAGGAGCTCGAGGATGGAGATGCGTCCCTCCTCAGCTCTTGCGCACTTGGTCGCCATGTTGAATATCTCCAGGGCCGTGCACAGGTCCTCGTGTATGGCGAGCTCCTCCTTCATCTTGACATCGCGGACGCCATAAGTGAACACGGAGATGATGGCCTCGTCCGACACCTCGGGGATCTTGAGACGAACGATGTTGAAGCGCTGGATGTACTTCTGCAGGGTCTCCCCTGGCTGCTGCTTGATGCACCTCAGGTCACCCGTAGCCGGCGGGCGGTTGCGAGTGCCCTAGAAGTTGGTGACGAAATGCTCGTGCATCTTGTTCCAGGAGGAGATCGATCCTACAGGCAGGTTCAGGAGCCACGAGCGCGCCCCGTCTTTGAGGGCCATGGGAAACCAGTTCGCCATGACCTTCTCGTCGCCGTTGGCTGCCTTGATGCTCAGCTCATAGAGCTGCAGGAACTCAGCTGGGTCGGGGGTTCCTTCGTAGCATGGAGGCATATCGGGCTTCAACTTCCCCGGCCAGACGACGATGCGCAGCTCCGGACTGAAGGCACGGCAACCCGTTGTTGTTACGGGCGCCCGTCATGGAGGTGGAGCTTGATGTTGGTGCTCGTGCGGCACCGCCGTAGGCGTCGTGCGGTCTTGATGTGGCGGCGCTTGGAGTGCTCGAGCATCTTCATGCGGCCGCTGGACCACATAGCAGCTTTCTTCTTCACGCGTCGGTACCCTACGCGGCGGGTCACGCCGCAGGACTTCACGCCTTGGCTCGACGAAGGCGTCTTGACGGGAAGGTGGAGGAGGTGCTCCGTGGGACACGTCACCCGTAGTAGGCGGCGGACGAGGCAGTGAGAGAGATGGTGCAGGAGAGCCCTCGACGGCCCTGACGAGCTCAGAGATGCGGTGCAGCCAGTCTTCGTAGAGGTCGTCGATGGGGCGGTAGCGCAGGAGCTCGCGCGCCATGAGCAGTGCAGCCTGCGCGTCCGCCGGGCCACGATGATCATGGGACGATGAACCGGCCTGAGTCAGTGACGGGGTGGCGGTGCGCCCATCACGCCACACGGAGGGGTGCAGCGACGAAGCTTGCTACTCGTGCCCCGCCGGGCCGATGGCGGTGTTGGTGGCAGGCGATGGAGAATGACGAGCAGGACCGCCGGCAGGCACTGATACGTCTCCAACATATCTATAATTTTTGATTGCTCCATGCTATATTATCTACTGTTTTGGACATTATTGGGCTTTATTATCCACTTCTATATTATTTTTGGGACTAACCTATTAACCGGAGGCCCAGCCCAGAATTGCTGGTTTTTGCCTGTTTTAGGGTTTCGAAGAAAAGGAATATCAAAGGGAGTCCAAATGGAATAAAACCTTCGGCTACGTGATTTTCTCAACAAACAAGACCCAGGAGACTTGGACCCAACGTCAAGAAAGGAAACAGGAGGCCATGAGGTAGGGGGGCACGCCCACCCCCACCAGGCGTGCCATCCACCCTCGTGGGCCCACTGTTGCTCCACCGATGTACGCCTTCCTCCTATATATATCCATGTACCCCCAAACGATTAGATATGGTGCCAAAAACCTAATTCCACCGCTGCAACTTTCTGTATCCACGAGATCCCATCTTAGGGCCTGTTCGGGAGCTCCGCCGGAGGGGGCATCGATCACGGAGGGCTTCTACATCAACACCATAGCCTCCCCGATGAAGTGTGAGTAGTTTACCTCAGACCTACGGGTCCATAGTTATTAGCTAGATGGCTTCTTCTCTCTTTTTGGATCTCAATACAATGTTCTCCCCCTCTCTTGTGCAGAACTATTCGATGCAATCTTCTTTTTGCGGTGGGTTTATGATCAAGTCTATCTATGAATAATATTTGAATCTTCTCTAAATTCTTTTATGTATGATTGGTTATCCTTGCAAGTCTCTTCGAATTATTAGTTTGGTTTGGCCTACTAGATTGATCTTTCTTGCAATGGGAGAAGTGCTCAGCTTTGGGTTCAATCTTGCGGTGTCCTTTCCCAGTGATAGTAGGGGCAGCAAGGCACGTATTGTATTGTTGCCATCGAGGATAACAAGATGGGGTTTTCATCATATTGCATGAGTCTATCCCTCTACATCATGTCAGCTTGCTTAAGGCGTTACTCTGTTTTTAACTTAATACTCTAGATGCATGTTGGATAGCGGTCGATGAGTGGAGTAACAGTAGTAGATGCAGGCAGGAGTCGGTCTACTTGTCTCGGACGTGATGCCTATATACATGATCATACCTATATATTCTCATAACTATGCTCAATTCTGCCAATTGCTCAACAGTAATTTGTTCACCCACCGTAGAATACTTATGCTCTCGAGAGAAGCCACTAGTGAAACCTATGGCCCCGGGTCTATCTTTATCATATTGATCTCCTACTACTTAGTTATTTCCTTTGCTTTTTTACTTTGCCTTTATTTTACTTTTCATCTTTATCACAAAAATACCAAAAACATTATCTTATCATATCTATCAGATCTCACTCTCGTAAGTGGCCGTGTAGGGATTGACAACCCCTATTCGCATTGGTTGCGAGGATTTATTTGTTTTGTGCAGGTACAAGGGACTCGCGCGTAGCCTCCTACTGGATTGATACCTTGGTTCTCAAAAACTGAGGGAAATCCTTACGCTACTTTGCTGCATCATCCCTTCCTCTTCGGGGAAAACCAACGCAGTCCTCAAGAGGTAGCAAGAAGGATTTCTGGCGCCGTTGCCGGGGAGGTCTACGCAAAAGTCAACATACCAAGTACCCATCACATACCCTTATCTCCCGCATTACATTATTTTCCATTTTCCTCTCGTTTTCATCTCCCCGACTTCACCCTTGCCTCCTTTTGCCCGCTTGCTTTATATTTGCTTGTGTGTTAGTTTGCTTGCTTGTCGTTATGGCTAGTCCCTTATCTTCTCCATTATCTCCTGAGAATGAAATTCTAAATTTTAAGCAAAGGGAGGGAGAAAATCTAAAAGATGCTTGGCATTGAATTTGCAATGCTCAAAATAGATCTACTAGAAAGCAATCTACTTCCGTTCTCCTTTGCAATTTTTATGTAGGCATTACTCCTTGTCACCGTTATGTTCTTGATACTATTACCAGAGGGAACTTTTTGGGTAGCCACACTTTTGATTCTTATAATGCTATGTTAGATTTATTTTGCTCACCCCCTCTCTTGGTTAATGGAACTATATTAACTTTGGAGCATGTAATGCAAAGGCTTGAAATTATTGAAAATAAGGTTGCTACTGTAGAGTTAATTCAAAATTTGGTAAAAAGATCCACAGCCGAATCTCTCAATATGGATCTAAAGTAGGAGTTAATTTGAAAGATATTAAAGAAAAGGAACCCATAGTTAATGAGAAAATAAATCATGATTCCGTTAGGATCGATAAACTTGAGAATATTATTACCAACTTGGGAACCGCTTTTTCTTCCATAAAGAATACTCCAAGTCCTTCCACTAAATTTTCCAAGCTTATGTATTCCTAAAAATAAGGGTGAATCCTCTAGTAAGGACGCGGATCTCAAATCTATAAGTATTCATCCCAATCTTTTTGCTATCATTAAGGAACCATTTGTTACAAATGAATTTTTAGATCTTGTGCCTAAAATCTTGATAATTAATAAAAATAAAGAAATTCCTAAATATGGTAGAATCCTAATTGAAGAATTGCCTACCAAAGATGGAAATACCTAGATCTATTCTTGCTTGTTATGCCTAGCTAGGGGCGTTAAACGATAGCGCTTGTTGGGAGGAAACCCAATTTTATTTTTATACCTTGCTTTTTGCTCCTTTTTAGTAATAAATAATTTATCTAGCCACTGTTTTGGTTGTGTTTTTTGTGTTTAATTAGTGTTTGTGCCAAGTAGAACCATTGGGAAAACTTGGGGAAAGTCTTGTTGAACTTGCTGTAAAAACAGAAACTTTAGCGCTCACGAGAACTGCTGCAATTTTTATTTGGAAAGTGATATTTAGTTAATTATTTTTTCAGATGATTAATAGATAAATTCCTCACGTCCAGAAGTTTATTTTAGAATTTTTGAGGTTCCATAACTTGCGCTAGCTACAGATTACTACAGACTGTTCTGTTTTTGACAGATTCTATTTTTCGTGTGTTGTTTGCTTATTTTGATGAATCTATGGCTAGTAAAATAGTTTATAAACCATAGAGAAGTTGGAATACAGTAGGTATAACACAAATTTAAATAAATAATGAGTTCGTTACAGTACCTTGAAGTGGTCTTTTATTTTCTTTTGCTAACGGAGCTCGCAAGATTTTCTACTTTAAGTTTTGTGTTGTGAAGTTTTCAAGTTTTGGGTAAAGATTTGATGGATTATGGAACAAGGAGTGGCAAGAGACTAAGCTTGGGGATGCCCATGGCACCCCCAAGATAATTTAAGGACACCTAAAAGCCAAAGCTTCGGGATGCCCCGGAAGGCATCCCCTCTTTCATCTAGTTCTATCGGTAACTTTACTTGGAGCTATATTTTTATTCGCCACATGATATGTGTTTTGCTTCGAGCGTCTTGTATTATTTGAGTCTTTGCTTGTTAGTTTACCACAATCATCCTTGCTTTACACACCTTTTCAGAGAGCCATACATGAATTGGAATTTGTTAGAATACTCTATGTGCTTCGCTTATATCTTTTGAGTTATATAATTTTGCTCTAGTACTTCACTTATTTCTTTTAGAGCACGGTGGTGGATTTGTTTTATAGAAACTATTGATCTCTCATGCTTCACTTAGATTATTTTGAGAGTCTTAATAGCATCGTAATTTGCTTTAAATCCTAATATGCTAGGTATTCAAGAATAAAAATTCTCTTATGAGTGTGTTGAATATTATGATAAGTTTGATACTTGATAATTGTTTTGAGATATGGAGATGGTGATATTAAAGTCATGCTAGCTGAGTAGTTGTGAATTTGAGAAATACTTGTGTTGAAGCTTGTGATTCCCGTAGCATGCACGTATGGTGAACCGTTATGTGATGAAGTCGGAGCATGATTTATTTTTTGATTGCCTTCCTTATGAGTGGCGGTCGGGGACGAGCGATGGTCTTTTCCTACCAATCTATCCCCTAGGAGCATGCGTGTAATACTTTGCTTTGATAACTTGTAGATTTTTGCAATAAGTATATGTGTTCTTTATGACTAATGTTGAGTCCATGGATTATACGTACTCTCACCCTTCCACCTTTGCTAGCCTCTCTAATACCGCGCACCTTTCGCCGGTATCATACACCCACCATATACCTTCCTCAAAACAGCCACCATACCTACCTATTATGGCATTTCCATAGTCATTCCGAGATATATTGCCATGCAACTTTCCACCGTTCCGTTTATTATGACACACTCCATCATTCTCATATTGCTTAGCATGATCATGTAGTTGACATCGTATTTGTGGCAAAGCCACCATTCATAATTCTTTCATACATGTCACTCATGAGTCATTGCATATCCCGGTACACCGCCGGAGGCATTCATATAGTGTCATATTTTGTTCTAAGTATCGAGTTGTAATTGTTGAGTTGTAAGAAAAATAAAAGTGTGATGATCATCATTATTAGAGCATTGTCCCAGTGAGGAAAGGATGATGGAGACTATGATTCCCCCACAAGTCGGGATGAGACTCCGGACAAAAAAAAGAGAAAGAAAAGAGGCCAAAAAAAGAGAAAGGGCCCAAATAAAAAGAACAAGAAAAAAATATGAGAGAAAAAGAGAGATGGGACAATGTTACTATCGTTTTACCACACTTGTGCTTCAAAGTAGCACCATGATCTTCATAGTAGAGAGTCTCTCATGTTATCACTTTCATATACTAGTGGGAATCTTTCATTGTAGAACTTGGCTTGTATATTCCAATGATGGGCTTCCTCAAAATGCCCTAGGTCTTCATGAGCAAGCAAGTTGGATGCACACCCACTTAGTTTCTTTTTGAGCTTTCATATACTTATAGCTCTAGTGCATCCGTTTCATGGAAATCCCTACTCACTCACATTGATATCTATTGATGGGCATCTCCATAGCCCGTTGATACGCCTAGTTGATGTGAGACTATCTTCTCCCTTTTTGTCTTCTCCACAACCACCACTCTATTCCACCTATAGTGCTATATCCATGGCTCACGCTCATGTATTGTGTGAAGATTGAAAAAGTTTTGAGAATGTCAAAAGTATGAAACAATTGCTTGGCTTGTCATCGGGGTTGTGCATGATTTAAATATATTGTGTGGTGAAGATAGAGCATAGCCAGACTATATGATTTTGTAGGGATAACTTTCTTTAGACATATTATTTTGAGAAGACATAATTTCTTTGTTAGTATTCTTGAAGTATTATTATTTTTATGTCAATATGAACTTTTGTCTTGAATCTTTCGGATCTGAATATTCTTATCACAATTAAGAAGAATTACATAAAATTATGCCAAGTAGCACTCCGCATCAAAAAATTCTGTTTTTATCATTTACCTACTCGACGACCGAGCGGGAATTAAGCTTGGGGATGCTTGATATGTCTTCAACGTATCTATAATTTTTGATTGCTCCATGCTATATTATCTACTATTTTGGACATTATTGGGCTTTATTATCCACTTTTATATTATTTTTGGGACTAACCTATTAACCGGAGGCCCAGCCCAGAATTGTTGTTTTTTTGCCTGTTTTAGGGTTTCGAAGAAAAGGAATATCAAACGGAGTTCAAATGGAATGAAACCTTCGGGAACGTGATTTTCTGAAAAAACAAGACCCAGGAGACTTGGACCTTACGTCAAGAAAGGAAACAAGAGGCCACGAGGTAGGGGGGCGCGCCCACCCCCACCAGGCGCGCCCTCCACCCTCGTGGGCCCACTGTTGCTCCACCGATGTACTCCTTCCTCCTATATATATCCATGTACCCCCAAACGATCAGATACTGAGCCAAAAACCTAATTCCACCGCCGCAACTTTCTGTATCCACGAGATCCCATCTTGGGGCCTGTTCCGGAGGGGGCATCGATCACGGAGGGCTTCTACATCAACACCATAGCCTCTCCGATGAAGTGTGAGTAGTTTACCTCAGACCTACGGGTCCATAGTTATTAGCTAGATGGCTTCTTCTCTCTTTTTGGATCTCAATACAATGTTCTCCCCCTCTCTTGTGCAGAACTATTCGATGCAATCTTCTTTTTGCGGTGGGTTTATGATCAAGTCTATCTATGAATAATATTTGAATCTTCTCTGAATACTTTTATGTATGATTGGTTATCTTTGCAAGTCTCTTTGAATTATCAGTTTGGTTTGGCCTACTAGATTGATCTTTCTTGCAATGGGAGAAGTGCTTAGCTTTGGGTTCAATCTTGTGGTGTCCTTTCCCAGTGACAGTAGGGGCAGCAAGGCACGTATTGTATTGTTGCCATCGAGAATAACAAGATGGGGTTTTCATCATATTGCATGAGTCTATCCATCTACATCATGTCAGCTTGCTTAAGGCGTTACTCTATTTTGAACTTAATACTCTAGATGCATGCTGGATAGCGGTCGATGAGTGGAGTAATAGTAGTAGATGCAGGCAGGAGTCGGTCTACTTCTCTCGGATGTGATGCCTATATACATGATCATACCTAGATATTCTCATAATATGCTCAATCCTGTCAATTGCTCAACAGTAATTTGTTCACCCACCATAGAATACTTATGCTCTCGAGAGAAGCCACTAGTGAAAACTATGGCCCCCGGGTCTATCTTTATCATATTGATCTCCTACTAATTAGTTATTTCCTTTGCTTTTTACTTTGCCTTTATTTTCCTTTGCATCTTTATCGCAAAAATACCAAAAACATTATCTTATCATATCTATCAGATCTCACTCCCGTAAGTGGCCGTGTAGGGATTGACAACCCCTATTCCCGTTGGTTGCGAGGATTTATTTGTTTTGTGCAGGTACAAGGGACTCGCGCGTAGCCTCCTACTGGATTGATACCTTGGTTCTCAAAAACTGAGGAAAATACTTACGCTACTTTGTTGCATCATCCCTTCCTCTTCAGGGAAAACCAACGCAGTGCTCAAGAGGTAGCAGGCACCATCTGGGCGACGCGAGCGGCCAGGGTGGCCCGACGCTCAGCACGGGCTTGACGGGCGTTAGCCATGGAAGCAGTGGAGTGGTGGCGAGTCGACCAGCGGAAGAGAGGCTCCGACGCACCCCTACCTGGTGCGCCAAATATCGGATTTCGGGTTCCGCAGACCCTTGAGACGTTCGAACTCTGGGGTGCATGCGAAGAACTCGTCGTCTGATACGTCCATTTTTCATCATGCTTTTATATCGATATTTATTGCATTATGGGCTGTTATTACGCATTATGTCACAATACTTATGCCTATTCTCTCTTATTTTACAAGGTTTACATAAAGAGCGAGAATGCTGGCAGCTGGGATTCTCGGCTGGAAAAGGAGCAAAAATTAGAGACCTATTCTGCACAGCTCCAAAAGTCCTGAAACTTCATGGAAGTTATTTCCAGAATATATAAAAAATATTGAGCACAAGAAGTTCCAGAGGAGGGCACACCCTGGCCACGAGGGTGGGGGCGCGCCCTACCCCCCTGGGCGTGCCCCCTGCCTCGTGGACCCCTGGTGGCCCTCCGATGCCCATCTTATGCTATATGGAGTCTTTCGTCGAGGAAAAAATCATAAGCAAGCTTTCAGGACGAGACTCCTCCGCCACGAGGCGAAACCAATCTAGGGCTCTGGCGGAGCAGTTCTGCCGGGGAAACCTCCCTCCGGGAGGGGGAAATCATCACCATCATCATCACCAACGATCCTCTCATCAGGAGGGGGTCAATCTCCATTAACATCTTCACCAGCAGCATCTCCTCTCAAACCCTAGTTCATCTCTTGTATCCAATCTTTGTATCCAAACCTCAGATTAGTACCTGTGGGTTGCTAGTAGTGTTGATTACTCCTTGTAGTCGATGCTAGTTCATTTACTAGGTGGAAGATTATATGTTCAGATCCATTATGCATATTAATACCCCTCTGATTATGAACATGAATATCCTTTGTGAGTAGTTACGTTTGTTCCTGAGGACATGGGAGAAGTCTTGCTATTACTAGTCATGTGAATTTGGTATTCGTTCGATATTTTGATGAGATGTATGTTGTCATCCCTCTAGTGGTGTCATGTGAATGTCGACTACATGACACTTCGCCATTGTTTGGGCCTAGAGGGAGGCATTGGGAAGTAATAAGTAGATGATGGGTTGCTAGAGTGACAGAAGCTTAAACCCTAGTTTATGTGTTGCTTCGTAAGGGGCTGATTTGGATCCATATGTTTCATGCTATGGTTAGGTTTACCTTAATACTTCTGTTGTAGTTGCGTATGCTTGCAATAGGGGTTAATCATAAGTGGGATGCTTGTCCAAGTAAGGACAGTACCCAAGCACCGGTCCACCCACATATCAGATTATCAAAGTACCGAACGCGAATCATATGATCGTGATGAAAACTAGCTTGACGATAATTCCCATGTGTCCTCGGGAGCGCTTTACATCATATAAGAGTTTTTCCAGGCTTGTCCTTTTCTACAAAAAGGCTTGGCCATCTTGCTGCACCTTATTTACTTTTATTACTTGCTACTCGTTACCAATTACCTTATCACAAAACTATCTGTTACCGATAATTTCAGTGCTTGCAGAGAATACCTTGCTGAAAACCGCTTTTCATTTCCTTCTGCTCCTCGTTGGGTTTGACACTCTTACTTATCAAAAGGACTATGATAGATCCCCTATACTTGTGGGTCATCAAGACTCTTTTATGGCGCCGTTGCCAGGGAGTGAAGCGCCTTTGGTATGTGGAATTTGGTAAGGAAAAATTTATATAGTGTGCTGAAATTTACTGTCACTTGTTACTATGGAAAGTAATCCTTTGAGGGGCTTGTTCGGGGTATCTTCACCCCGACCAGTAGAGAAAATAGTTGCTCCTCAACCTACTCAACCTACTGAAAATGAAAATGTTTACTTTGAAATTCCTTCGGGTATGATAGAGAAACCGCTAGCTAATCCTTTTACAGGAGATGGAACATTGCATCCCGACTTACACTTAATCTATGTGGATGAAGTTTGTGGATTATTTAAGCTTGCAGGTATGCCCGATGATGTTATCAAGGAGAAGGTCTTACCTTTATCTTTGAAGGGAGGTGCATTGACATGGTATAGGCTATGTGATATATGGGATCATGGGACTGCAAACGGTAATTCCATCAGAAGTTTTATCCTATGCATCTTGTTCATCGTGATCATAATTATATATATAATTTTTGGCCTTGCGAAGGAGAAAGCATCGCTCAAGCTTGGGGGAGGCTTAAGTCAATGTTATATTCATGCCCCAATCATGAGCTCTCAAGAGAAATGAGTATTCAAAATTTTTATGCTCGGCTTTCTCACAACAATCGCTCCATGCTCGATACTTCTTGTACTGGTTCCTTTATGATGAAGACTATTGAATACAAGTGGAATTTATTGGAGAGAATTGAACGCAACTTTGAAGATTGGGATCTCGACGAAGGTAAGGAGTCAGGTATAACACCTAAGTTTGATTGTGTTAAATCTTTTATGGATACCGATGTTTTCCGTAAATTTACCACTAAATATGGACTTGACTCTGAGATAGTAGCTACTTTCTGTGAATATTTTGCTACTCACGTTGATCTCCCTAAAGAGAAGTGGTTTAAATATAATCCTCACATTGAAGTAAAAGTAGTTGCACCCATTAAAGTTGAAGAAAAGACTATCACTTATAATGATCCTATTGTTCCTACTGCTTATGTTGAGAAACCACCTTTCCCTGTTAGAATAAAGAATCATGCTAAAGCTTCAACTGTGGTCAACAAAAGTAATATTAAGACACCTAAACCCCCTGAGCAAGTTAAAGTTGAACCTAATGTTGCTATGGTTAAAGATCTCTTGGGCGATAATATTGATGGGCATGTTATTTACTTCTGTGATGAGACTGCTAGAATTGCTAAACCTGGTGCTAAAGATAAACATAGACCTGTCGTAGGCATGCCTGTTATTTCTGTTAAAATAGGAGATCATTGTTATCATGGCTTGTGTGATATGGGTGCTAGTGCCAGTGCAATACCTATTTCCTTATACAATGAAATTATGCATGATATTGCACCAGCTGAAATAGAAGGTATTGATGTTACCATTAAGCTTGCTAATAGAGACACAATTTCACCAATTGGGATTGTTAGAGACGGTGAAGTCTTGTGCGGGAAGGCTAAATATCCTGCTGATTTTCTTGTTCTTGGTTCACCCTCAAGAAAGCTTTTGTCCCATTATATTTGGTAGACCCTTCTTGAATACTGTTAATGCTAAGATAGACTGCAATAAGGATATTGTTTCTGTTGGTTTAGGGGATATGTCTCATGAGTTTAATTTTTCTAAATTTCATAGACAACCCCATGATAAAGAATTGCCTAGTAAAGATGAAATTGTTGGTCTTGCTTCTATTGTCGTGCCTCCTACTGATCCATTAGAACAATACTTGCTAGACCATGAAAATGATATGTTTATGAATGAAAGAAGGGAAATAGATGAAGTATTCTTTAAACAGGGACCTATTCTGTAACACAACTTGTCTGTTGAAATCCTAGGGGATCCTCCTCCACCCAAGGTTGATCCCGTGTTTGAGCTTAAACCATTACCTGATACTCTTAAATATGCTTATCTTGATGAAAAGAAAATATATCCTGTTATTATTAGTGCTAACCTTTCAGAGAAGGAGGAAGAGAAATTATTGAAAACTCTGAAGAAGCACCGTGCTGCTATTGGATATACTCTTGATGATCTTAAGGGCATTAGTCCCACTCTATGTTAACACAAAATAAATTTGGAGGAAGACGCCAAACCAGTTATTGATCATCAACGACGGCTGAATCCTAAGATGAAAGAAGTGGTAAGAAAGGAAATATTAAAGCTCCTTGAGGCAGGTATAATTTATCCCGTTGCTGATAGTCAGTGGGTAAGTCATGTACATTGTGTCCCTAAGAAGGGAGGTATTACTGTTGTTCCTAATGATAAAGATGAATTGATTCCGCAAAGAATTATTACGGGTTATAGGATGGTAATTGATTTCCGCAAATTAAATAAGGCTGCTAAAAAAGAGCATTACCCCTTGCCTTTTATTGATCAAATGCTAGAAAGATTATCCAAACACACACATTTTTGCTTTCTAGATTGTTACTCTGGCTTCCCTCAAATACCTGTGTCAACTGATGATCAATCAAAGCCACTTTTACTTGCCCTTCGGTACTTTTGCTTATAGACGTATGCATTTTGGTTTATGTAATGCACTTGCTACCTTTCAAAGATGCATGATGGCTATATTCTCTGACTTTTGTGAAAAGATATGTGAGGTTTTCATGGACAATTTCTCCAATTATGGATCCTCTTTTGATGATTGCTTAAGCAACCTTGATCGAGTTTTGCAAAGATGTGAAGAAACTAATCTTGTCTTGAATTGGGAGAAATGCCACTTTATGGTTAATGAAGGTATTGTCTTGGGGCATAAAATTTCTGAAAGAGGTATTGAATTTGATAAGGCTAAAGTTGATGCTATTGAAAAGATGCCATGTCCCAAGGACATTAAAGGTATAAGAAGCTTCCTCGGTCACGCCGGTTTTTATAGGAGGTTCATTAAGGACTTCTCAAAAATTTCTCGGCCTCTGACTAATCTATTACAAAAAGATATTCCTTTTGTCTTTGATGATGATTGTGTAGAAGCATTTGAAATACTTAAGAAAGCATTAATTTCTGCACCTATTGTTCAGCCACCTGATTGGAATTTACCCTTTGAAATTATGTGTGATGCTAGTGATTATGATGTAGGTGCTGTTCTAGGGCAAAGAGTTGATAAGAAATTAAATGTTATTCAATATGCTAGTAAAACTCTAGACAATGCCCAGAGAAATTATGCTACCACTGAAAAAGAATTTTTAGCAGTTGTATTTGCTTGTGATAAGTTCAGACCTTATATTGTTGATTCTAAAGTAACTATTCACACTGATCATGCTGCTATTAAATACCTTCTGGAAAAGAAAGATGCTAAACCTAGACTTATTAGATGGGTTCTTCTGCTACAAGAATTTGATTAACATATTATTGATAGAAAGGGAGCTGAGAACCCCATTGCAGACAACTTGTCTAAGTTATAGAATGTTCTTGCTAACCCACTACCTATTGATGATAGCTTTCCTGATGAACAATTAAATGTCATAAATGCTTCTCGTACTGCTCCATGGTATGCTAATTATATTATTGCTAAATTTATACCACCTAGTTTCACATACCAGCAAAATAAAAAGTTCTTCTATGATTTAAGACATTACTTTTGGGATGACCCACATCTTTATAAAGAAGGAGCAGATGGTGTTATTAGACGTTGTGTACCTGAGCATGAATAGGAACAAATCCTACGCAAGTTTCACTCTGAGGCTTATGGAGGACACCATGCTGGAGATAGAACTGCACACAAGGTATTGCAATCCGTTTTTATTGGCCTACTCTCTTCAAGGATGCCCGTAAGTTTGTCTTGTCTTGTGATGAATATCAAAGAATTGGTAATATTAGTAGACGTCAAGAAATGCCTAGGAATTATTCACTTGTTATTGAACCATTTGGTGTTTGGGGCTTTGATTATATGGGGCCTTTTCCTTCCTCTAATGGGTATACACATATTTTAGTTGCTGTTGATTATGCTACTAAGTGGGTAGAAACTATTCCAACTAGTAGTGCTGATCATAACACCTCTATTAAGATGCTTAAATAAGTTATCTTCCCGAGGTTTGGAGTCCCTAGATATTTAATGACTGATGGTGGTTCACACTTTATTCATGGTGCCTTTCGTAAAATGCTTGCTAAGTATGACGTTAATCATAGAATTGCATCTCCTTATCACCCATGGTCTAGTGGTCAAGTAGAATTGAGTAACAGAGAGATCAAATTAATTTTGCAAAAGACTATTAATAGATCTAGAAAGAATTGGTCCAAGAAACTTGATGATGCATTATGGTCCTATAGAACTACATATAAACATCCTATGGGTATGTCTCCGTATAAAATGGTTTATGGTAAAGCATGTCACTTACATCTTGAAATAGAACATAACGCATATTGGGCCATTAAAGAACTCAATTATGATTTCAAACTTGCCGGTGAGAAGAGGTTATTTGACATTAGCTCACTTGATGAATGGAGAACCCAAGCTTATGAAAATGCCAAGTTGTTTAAAGAAAAAAATAAAAGGTGGCATGATAAAAGGATACAAAAGCGTGAGTTCAATGTAGGTGATTATGTATTGCTATACAACTCTCGTTTAAGAATTTTTGCAGGTAAACTTCTCTCTAAATGGGAAGGTCCTTACGTTATCGACGAGGTCTATCGTTCCAGTGCCATAAAAATCAACAACTTCGAATGCACAAATCCGAGGGTGGTGAACGGTCAAAGAATTAAACGTTATATTTCAGGTAATCCTATAAATGTTGAAACTAATATTATTGAAACTGTAACCCCGGAGGAATACATAAGGGACACTTTCCGGAACGGTTCAGACTCCAAAAAGGAATAGGTACGTTGTAGGGTAAGTAAACCGACTCCAAAACAGTTCTAATGGCAATATTTCTTCGTTTTGGAATATTTAGAAAAACAGGAAAATAAGAAGCAGACCGGAAAGGGCACGAGGCTTCCACGAGGGTGGGAGGCGCACCCTACCCCCCTAGGCGCGCCCCCTACCTCGTGGGCACCTTGTGTGCTCTCTGAACTCCGTTTTCTTGCACGATACTTCTTTTGGTCGGTAGAAATTCATTATATAATCTCATGAAGGTTTTGACCACCGTATCACGCAAATATCTCCTGTCTTTGATTCGAGCTATTTCTGCTGCAGATTAGAGCAAGATGTCTTCTCAAGAGTCAGTCGGGGAGAGTCGGGTGTCTCATCCGACACCAGGTCCAGGGGAAAATAGCGATGCCTATCACTTTGGGCCCTCAACGGAGGAAGAGATGGAAGCTGACTTGAAAAGGATAGATGCTATGGAGGAGGATCAAGAAGTTACTTCTCGTTTCTGGGCAGGATTCATGATGGGGGAACCATAGAGCTCAGCTATTCCAAACTCGGTTATCCCTTCCAATGTAAGATTTCTTTCTTATGAAAATATGAAAAAGAGTGTTACCTGTTCTCACGCAGCTATGCAACATCCTTAGGTGAAAGGAGCTTTAGCCGTCACTGGCAAGCTCCGTAAGGAAATAATGAACCTCAAGCAGCAAGTCAATAAGCTCGAGGAAGAGAATCGTATCCTGAGGGGCATCATCGGCAAGAATATCACATAACCACCCCCGAAGAAGGAGACATAATCACACTGGTATGGGCACTCCCCTTGGCAACTGCCAAGCTTGGGGGAGTGCCCTGGTATCGTATCACCATCACTTTTATCTTTACCGTTTTTCTTAGTTCGATCCTTTTGGTAATATCTTGATCTACTAGAATAAAGTTTTAGTATGATCTAGTTGTGAGTTTTGATTTATGATCCCTCTATGTAATCGAGTCAGTGAGCTATATAATAAAGATTAGTGTTGAGTCAAGGGCTTGATTATTTTGCTATGATCTTGAGGGAATAAAATAAAAAGAGAAAGAATAAAAAAGAAACAAAGAGATCATATGGATCTTATGGAAAGTAATGAGCTCACATATAAAGAGTATGATGAATAAAAGTTGTTGAGAGTTGGCAAACATAGTTTTGGTCATTGTTGCAATTAATAGGAAGTAATAAAGAAAGAGAGGTTCACATATAAATATACTATCTTGGACATCTTTTATGATTGTGAGCACTCATTAAAGTATGACATGCTAAGAGTTGACGTTGGACAAGGAAGAAAACATAATGGGTTATGTTTTCTTACATCTGAGATAAATTATATTGTCATGGATCATCCAACATGTTGAGCTTGCCTTTCCTTCTCATGCTAGCCAATTTCTTTGCACCAAGTAGAGATACTACTTGTGCTTCCAAATATCCCTAAACCCAGTTTTGCCATGAGAGTCCACCATATCTACCTATGGATTGAGTAAGATCCTTCAAGTAAGTTGTCATCGGTGCAAGCAATAAAAATTGCTCTCTAAATATGTATGACTTATTAGTGTGGAGAAAATAAGCTTTATACGATCTTGTGATATGGAAGAAATAAAAGCGACGGACTGCATAATAAAGGTCCATATCACAAGTGGCAATATAAAGTGACGTTCTTTTGCATTAAGATTTTGTGCATCCAACCATAAAAGCACATGACAACCTCTGCTTCCCTCTGCGAAGGGCCTATCTTTAACTTTATCTTCTACCTTACATAAGAGTCATGGTGATCTTCACCTTTCCTTTTTACATTTTATCCTTTGGCAAGAACAATGTGTTGGAAAGATCCTGATATATATAGCTAATTGGATGTGAGTATTCATGAACTATTATTGTTGACATTACCCTTGAGGTAAAACATTGGGAGGCGAAACTATAATCCCCTATCTTTCTCTGTGTCCAATTAAAACTTCATACCCATAAATATTGCGTGAGTGTTAGCAATTGTGAAAGATTAAAATATGGTTGAGTATGTGGACTTGCGGAAAATCTCTTATATTGATTCTTTCCTATGTTATGATAAATTGCAATTGCCTCAATGACTGAGATTAGAGTTTGTTGGTTCTTAAAGAAGTTTATGATTCATACTTGAAATTGTGATTGAATTGTTACTTTAGCATAAGAGATCGTATGACAAAATATATATATGTTGTTGTTCTAAGAATGATCATGATTCCCTCATGTCCGTATTTTATTTTTATCGACACCTCTATCTCTAAACATGTGGACATATTTTTCGATTTCGGCTTTCGCTTGAGGACAAGAGAGGTCTAAGCTTGGGGGAGTTGATACGTCCATTTTGCATCATGCTATTATATCGATATTTATTGCATTATGGGCTGTTATTACACATTATGTCACAATACTTATGCCTATTCTCTCTTATCTTACAAGGTTTACATAAAGAGGGAGAACGCCGGTAGTTGGGATTCTGGGCTGGAAAAGGAGCAAATATTAGAGACCTATTCTGCACAGCTCCAAAAGTCCTAACACTTCACGAAGTTATTTCCATAATATATAAAAAATATTGAATGCAAGAAGTTCCAGAGGGGGCCACACCCTGGCCACGAGGGTGGGGGGCGCCCTACCCCCTGGGCGCGCCCCCCTACCTTGTGGGCCCCCTGGTGGCCCTCCAATGCCCATCTTCTGCTATATGGAGTCTTTCGTCGAGGAAAAAATCATAAGCAAGGTTTTGGAACGAGACTCCGCCGCCATGAGGCGAAACCTTGGTGAAACCAGTCTAGGGCTCTGGCGGAGCAGTTCTGCCGGGGAAACTTCCCTCGGGGAGGGGGAGATCATCACCAACGATCCTCTCATCGGGAGGGGGTCAATCTCCATCAACATCTTCACCAGCAACATCTCCTCTCAAACCCTAGTTCATCTCTTGTGTCCAATCTTTGTATCCAAACCTCAGATTGGTACCTGTGGGTTGCTAGTAGTGTTGATTACTCCTTGTAGTTGATGCGAGTTGGTTTACTTGGTGGAAGATCATATGTTTAGATCCATTATGCATATTAATACCCCTCTGATTATAAACATGAATATGCTTTGTGAGTAGTTACATTTGTTCCTGAGGACATGCGAGAGGTCTTGCTATTAGTAGTCATGTGAATTTGGTATTCGTTCGATATTTTGATGAGATGTATGTTGTCATCCCTCTAGTGGTGTCATGTGAACGTCGACTACATGAAACTTCACCATTGTTTGGGCCTAGAGGGAGGCATTGGGAGGTAATAAGTAGATGATGGGTTGCTAGAGTGACAAAAGCTTAAACCCTAGTTTATGTGTTGCTTCGTAAGGGGCTGATTTGGATCCATATGTTTCATGCTATGGTTAGGTTTACCTTAATACTTCTGTTGTAGTTGCGGATGCTTGCAATAGGGGTTAATCATAAGTGGGATGCTTGTCCAAGTAAGGACAGTACCCAAGCACCGGTCCACCCACATATCAGATTATCAAAGTACCGAACGCAAATCATATGATCGTGATGAAAACTAGCTTGACGATAATTCCCATGTGTCCTCGGGAGCGCTTTACATAATATAAGAGTTTGTACAGGCTTGTCCTTTGCTACAAAATGGATTGGGCCATCTTGCTTCACCTTATTTACTTTTATTACTTGCTACTCATTACAATTACCTTATCACAGAACTATCTGTTACCGATAAGTTCAGTGCTTGCAGAGAATACCTTGCTGAAAACCGCTTATCATTTCCTTCTGCTCCTCGTTGGGTTTGACACTCTTACTTATCAAAAGTTCTACGATAGATCCCCTATACTTGTGGGTCATCATCGTCCCCAGTCTGCCTACTCGCTAATCTCGCGGCCTAGCTCTACGAACCAAATGGGCAAGAGACAAAACAGTTTACCCAGGTTTGGGCCACCTTGCGGTGTAAAACCCTACTCCTGCTTTGTGGTGGATTGGCCTCGAGGGGCTGAGGATTAACTAGTACAGTGGAGAACGACCTTAGGAGGAGAGGTGTTCTTGTGCTCGATGAGCTGGTGGGTCTGAGGATGATCTGAATGACCCGTAGCCTCTCAGGATGATCTCTCCCCCCCTCTAAATTGGTGGCTAGGTCCTATTTATAGTGGCCTTGGTCCTCTTCCCAAATGAAGGCGCGGAGGGATCCCACAATGGCCAAATTCGAAGGGAGACAACTAGTAAATGCTATCCTGACAAAAGTGGTCTTCGCCTGCAAAAGCCTTTGGTGGTGATGTCACGGTGGGCTTGGCGATGACCTCCGTCCTGTCGTCCTAGTGGTCTTTGTCTTGTTGCACCAGAATGGAAACCTTTGCTTGATTCCTCGGGACTCTGCGCCTGCGCTTGCCCCCTTAGCACCAAAGAGGAAACCGGTACACTACGCCCGCTGGCGCCCGCCTGGCCTTGGTCATCATGGCTCATGTCATTTGAACCTCGCGAGGTGAACCTTGCATAGATATCTCCGCTCCTTGGGAGCCAGCTTGGGGAGGTCGCCCCATGTGGAGGTCTTGGTGTCATCTGCCTCACGAGGCTTGGCCCCTCGCGAGGGTCTTGAGTTGTCGATGTTGAAGCTGGGTCGTACCAAGCCGTCAATGGAGCCACGTCGTGGGCCGCGGGCAGGCAAGTCTGGGTACCCCCGTTCCCAGAACGCGGACACGTTTCTTTTGTTCCACCTCATTGCAAACAGTTCATTGAACTGAACCGTATGCCCTACATCGCACACGCAATTAAAATCAGAACCGTGTTTGATGCATCTAGCATCGCAAACATTTTGCACCTTTTTGATGGTTCTTTTACACCACCGTTTTCGATTATTGCATCGCACATAGTTTCGTTGAAGGGTCTCTGATCGTAGGGTCGCGTTAGCAGCAACCTGCAGTAGTGATTTGTCACTCCGTGTGATGGAGAGATATCTCTGGGCCCTCTCTGTAATAAAAAATCATAAAGATGTGGCTAATGAGTTAGTCATGAGATCTTGTATTACAGAATGTGTAAAGAGACTTGTCGGTAATGAGATTGATCTAGGTATGGAGATACCGACGATCGAATCTCGGGAAAGTAACATATCGCCGGACAAAGGGAATTGCATATGGGATTAATGGAATCCTTGCCATCGTGGTTCAACCGATAAAAGATCTTCATGGAATATGTAGGAACCAATATGGGCATCCAGGTTACGCTATTGATTATTGACCGGAGAGGTGTCTCGGTCATGTCTACATGATTCTCAAACCCGTAGGGTTCGCACGCTTAATGTTCCGTGATGCTAGAGTAATATTGGGATATGCATGTTGGTAAACGGACGTTGTTCAGAGTCCTATATGAGATCCCGGATGTCGCGAGAAGTTTTAGAATGGTCGAGAGGTAAATACTTATATATGTGAAGTCATATTTTGGGTTCCGGAAAAAGTTTCCGTTTTTTTGCATTGTACCAAGAAGCTTCCGGAAACTTCTGGAGGAGTCTGGAAGTCCACCAAGGATTCCACCACGTCCCACGTCCTAGGCTTGTTGGGCCAGGTGCACCAAGCCCTCAAAGGCCCATGCGGCTAGGGAAGAGGGAAAGGAGGAGAGTCCTAGTACGAGTAGGATTGGACTTGGAGTCCAACTCCTCTCCCTCTAGGCGCCAGCCCTAGTAGGAGTAGTGCTAGACTCCAAGCCCCTCAACATATATAAATAGATGGGAGGTGGCACACCAGGAGCATACAGTCGCCCAACTGCCCCCTCTTTACCTCAAGACCACTACACGCCCGCATAGCGTTTAGCGAAGCCCTGCCGATATTCCGAATCCACCACCATCATCATGTAGCGACCAGACCTCAAACGGTCCAATCTCTGTGCTCAGATGTCATCCCTAGATTAGTAATGCTGACACCACACAGTACTTGTAGGATTTATAACAGAGTAGCAATCACACACTTATTACACCGAGTGTCTCAAAAGAGAGCTTATTACAATAAATATGGCTTAAGGCCATCTAATAACGATAACAGTGGAAGGCTTGGAAGATAAGTGAGTCCATCAACTCCAATGACATCACTGAGTATAGAACCACGACCTAAAGGCACCTTAATCGTCGTCTGAAAAGTCTGCAACATGAACGTTGCAGCCCGAAACGGGTCAGCACATGGAATATGCTGGCAATGTAACACATAGAGATGCAATGAAAGTAATAGGCTATACTATATGCATATTTGGCTGGTGGAAAGCTCTATGGTTACAGTTTTGCGTAAAACCATTTTTTCCCTAATGCAAAGGAATAAATTTTATTTAACTATCATGGTAGTTGTTAAACATTGAGAATGGTTGACAGCATTCTCAATCCCAATTAAGCATCAACATTAAAAACCCAACAAAATTAATTTAGAGTAACATGATGAGATTCACATGATAATCCAGGTACTAGATACTCAAGATGTCCATAACCGGGGACATGGATAACCATGATTAGTTTATACACTCTGTAGAGG
This sequence comes from Triticum aestivum, assembly GCF_018294505.1. Taxonomy (NCBI): domain Eukaryota; kingdom Viridiplantae; phylum Streptophyta; class Magnoliopsida; order Poales; family Poaceae; genus Triticum; species Triticum aestivum. The sequence goes on from NC_057806.1 coordinate 136,243,028, forward strand.
TTTGCGCACTTTTCCCCACAAGACTCGATCTCCTCCGTTGGGTTTCTCGCACTACATGGTGTTTGAGAAACGGATGACCAAGACATAGTCTTTCAAAGCGCTAGCACCTTACGATCGGGTAGACCGTTACACCTACTTTCCCCTATGTCGGGGGCGATGCTGATTCCACCAACACCTATGGGGACAGGGCCCCTTTCGGTTCGGTGGGGGGCGGAGAGCGCACAAAGAGCGGATCGAGGCAGTACACGCGGGCGATTTTACCCAGCTTCGGGCCGCACGGATGCGTAAAACCCTACTGCTGCTTGTTTGTGTATATTGGATTCTTGCTCAGGAGCGATGGACGCTGCCAGACTGAGCGTGAGAGTGTTCCTGGTGTTGAATGAGCCGAACTGGCCGAACCTGCTCCACCTCTTCTACGTTGCGCTTGGGCCTCCTTTTATACTTTCAAGGGGTTACCCACAGGTGGCAACGTAGACTAGAAGGGTAAAAATGGAAAAGGATGCGGTAGGTGCAGCTACCGCTTACTGTGGAAACAGTGCGCCCTACCTAACTCTGACGGCAGGGGACAAGGGCATTAAATGCCTGTCTGAGTCTCCTAAACAGTGCAAAAGGTGACCGTTAGGAGCGCCACCGTTTGCCACGATGGGCTTCTCTTCATCTCTGCTTGCCACCACGTACCCCTAGCTGCACGGCCTCCTGCCACGTGTGCTTGGGAGAGCCCTAGAGCGACACGTTAGCAGGTGTGCTGGAGCGCAGGCACGAAGTGGGGGTTTCCCGCGGCAAACTCCTTGCCGCTGCCGTCGTCTTGTCGTGTTCAGAAGCTTGTCGCTCGCCTGATCTTGCCGGGACGCAGGGCGCGTCGCGGCAAGCTTTCTTGGTATGCCTTAAGTGGCCTTCCCGGCAAGCTCCTCTTGCCGGGGCCTTGGTTGGCCTTCCCGGCAAGCTCCTCTTGCCACGGCCTTGGTTTGAGTACTTTGTTCTTGAATGGTCTTCAAGGGAACCACGGAGGGTCCTTGCGGTCACCCGGCAAGCCTTGCCACGGGGCGCTGCAACTGCCCGTGCACGAGTTCAGGGTAATAGGGTACCCCTACTCTAGTACACCGACAGGAGCCCCCGGGCCTGGGCCATACACGGTGCCGAGCGCTGTTGGGCCAGGCCCAAAACAGTGCACGGGCACGCGCGACCTAGGTCACGCCGAATCTAACTCCGCTCCCACCGCGCACGCCCAAAACGGCACGCGTCAAATGCGGCGTCATGGGTGAGATCGTGGGTGGCGTGCGTGGGGCTAAGCCCCCCGAGCATGCGTCAGGCCACGATGATGGGGACGGTTCACGCCCTCCTCCTCAAACAGAGGTAGGTGTGAGGGCGTGGTGCATTTACTGGACGGGGCCGGTGCGCGGTTTTCGGGACGTCCACTCCCCGCGTTCACGGGGCGGAGCGAGGTCGCCTCATCTGTCGCCTTAGTTCTGCATCCCCGCCACGCGGCTCCCATGCGCTTAGGGTCACGGACGGTGGAGTGGGAAACTGGGCCGTCGCGAGCGGGTTGGCCCCGACTCCCTGCCCTTCCCGTGCCTTGATTCGCTGAGCGGGGCGGCCGAGCCCCCACCTCGCTCCTTTATAAAGAGCGGGATGGGAGCACAGAAACCCGCACTCTCTCATCTTCTCCTTTCTTCAGCTTCTACTCCCCTTTCTCTCATCTGCCATGGAGAAAGGGAACCCAGGCCCTTCATCGGTGGCGGCGAGGGTCGCCGCCAGACAGCGCATCTCTCCCTCTTCCGCACCCGTGGTGGCAGAGCCAGCCATGAGGGGAAGAGGAAGGGGGCGAGGTCGCGGACGAGGTCGAGGACGAGGTCGAGGCGCTCGGGGAAGAGGCGGACGGGGCGGCGCGTCTGCTTCACCTCCGCCGGCGGCTCCTCCCCCACGGCGGTCCATATAGGGGACGACCCTTGCGAGTTCTTCGTCAGGCTGCGCCGGGCGCCTCATCGTCGCCTCCGGCTTCCAGCTCCGTTTGCGCGCGCGATGGAGGTGGACCCGCCCGAGACGCTGAGACTGCACATGAGGGGCTGTGGGATCAGCGGCACGTGAGTCCGTGTTGCATTCCCAGCCCCTAATGTGATGTATCTTGATCGAGGGTGGAAGACGTCCGCCCGCATCCACAGCTTGACGGAGGGGTTTACCCTCCATTTTAAGTTGATGGAGGGCGATCTCCTCTCCGTCAAGGCCTTCGGGTGCTTCGGCACTCGGGCGAAGTGCTGCGTGGACAGCTCCTCCGACAGCGAAGGCTCCTCCTCGAGCGAGAGCAACGAGGAGGGGAGCGACAGCGATGATGAGGGCAGCGGGCGGCGGAGCGGCGGGTCCGACTAGGCGTCGGACGCCGCCTTGCGCGGCACCGGCGACCCCATCATCCGCGTCGCCGGCTTCTTGAACTCCCCGGGGTCGTCTCCTGGGACGGCTGGCGTAGGAAGGCTGCGGAAGGGGAAGAGGGCTGGCGACAAGGCCGTCAGGTCGGAGTACGAGGGCGTGGTGCCCTCGACAGCGCGCTGACGTCCTGCCGCTCCGTCTTCGAGCCCCGCTTCTAGGGCCGCTGTCGCCATCCAGCCTTCGGACGGCCCCGGGATGTTCTCTTGGTGTCTTCTGGCACCCGTAGCTCGCCTAGGCACTCCTTTTGCCCTTTTCGCCTCCTTGACCTGCCTCCTGAAAAGAGGGACAGGAAAGGGATTACGGGCACCTTATCTTTTTAATTTGTAAGCCTTCGGGCCTTAGCTGTATCTAGAACTTGTAATCCTCTCTTTCATGTTTTTCATCCTCTATGGACTGTACCCGAGTGGGATGTTTTTTAATGAAAAGGGGATGCTTGCCGGGTTATTTGTCTCGCGAGTTAAACCCACGCCAAGGAGCAAATCCTTGGTATCCCTCGGACAGACATTTCATCTCCCGGCAACAGGCCCTACCGCCTTCCCACGTCGCTCGACCTTTCTCACGCTTTTGACGGAGGCAGGAACGAGGTGGTGCGGTCTCCTCGTTTCATCCCTTTGCTGCCGCGACTACGACCAAACTTGGCCCCGAGAACGAGCCCCAGGGCCTAGAGTCGAGGGAGCATGGCAGTTTCCAGGAAGAAACGTGGTTTCGCATTCCCCAGTCCATAAGAGGATGCACGATGAGGGATGAGAGACTTATCTGATAGTGCAGCCCTCGGCAACTCTGGTTTGCCGTGGACGATTCTTGCCACTCACAGCCCCCAGCGATATTGGCTTGCCGGGAAGGCTTTTATCTTCGGCAAAGAACTTTGACGTTCTCGATGCCGGCTTCCGGCAAGCTCGTTGCTAGGAAGGCTTTTATCTTCAGTAGAGAACTTTGACGTTCTCGATGCCGGCTTCCGGCAAGCTGGTTGCCAGGAAGGCTTTTATCTTCAGCAGAGAACTTTGACGTTCTCGATGCCGGCTTCCGGCAAGCTCGTTGCCAGGAAGGCTTTTATCTTCAGCAGAGAACTTTGACGTTCTCGATGCCGGCTTCCGGCAAGCTTGTTGCCAGGAAGGCTTTTATCTTCAGCAGAGAACTTTGACGTTCTCGATGCCGGCTTCCGGCATGCTCGTTGCCAGGAAGGCTTTTATCTTCAGCAGAGAACTTTGACGTTCTCGATGCCGGCTTCCGGCAAGCTCGTTGCCAGGAAGGCTTTTATCTTTAGCAGAGAACTTTGACGTTCTCGATGCCGGCTTCCGGCAAGCTGGTCGCCAGGAAGGCTTTTATCTTCAGCAGAGAATTTTGACGTTCTCGATGCCGGCTTCCGGCAAGCTCGTTGCCAGGAAGGCTTTTATCTTCAGCAGAGAACTTTGACGTTCTCGATGCCGACTTCCGGCATGCTCGTCGCCAGGAAGGCTTTTGGTGAAGAACTTCGTTGTTCTTGACACCGGCTCCCGGCAAGATCATTGCTGGAAAGGCTTATGGCGAAGAACTTCGTCGTTCTTGACACCGGCTCCCGGCAAGATCATTGCCGGAAAAGCTTATGGCGAAGAACTTCGTCGTTCTTGACGCCGGCTCCCGGCAAGATCGTTGCCGGAAAGGCTTATGGCGAAGAACTTCGTCGTTCTTGACGCCGGCTCCCGGCAAGATCGTTACCGGAAAGGCTTATGGCGAAGAACTTCGTCGTTCTTGACGCCGGCTCCCGGCAAGATCGTTGCCGGAAAGGCTTATGGCGAAGAACTTCGTCGTTCTTGATGCCGGCTCCCGGCAAGATCGTTGCCGGAAAGACTGGCCCTAGGGGCATTGCCAGCCCCCGGGCCATGACTGCATTTAAACATGACAAGTGATTAGCATCCGAAGTGCACTTAACTCGCTTGCGAATTTCGACTTTTGCTGCATATTCCACCTATGCCTGCTGGAATGCTTTCCGATGCGTATGATCCAGCCAGTAGCGCTTGAGGGAACGGGCCCTTAGCGGCTATTCGGGAACATCGCTTCCCGGAAAGGTTTACCTTCTTGGTTCTAGCGCAACCGCACAAGTTGCCGAGCGGACTCGAGGCAACATGGGGCGCAACTAGCCCCGAGAAGGCTCCTCGGCATACAGGTCTATGCAGAAATCTCAAATAAATAGCGCATGCTATCTTCCTGTTCAACCTCTCTTTGTACGTCCACCCTACACTTTCTAGGGAAACTTGCCGGTGCAGGCACCCTTGCCGCGAGCGCCGAGTGCGGAACTTCAGCAGCCTGCTGGCGGGGTCGCTACCGACAAGCAATCTTGTCGTAACTAGTTGCAGCTCGCTTAAGTTGTTGAGCGGATTCGAAACAAAGTAAGGGCGCTAGCGGCTCACTTAAGTTGCTGAGCGGACTCGAAGCAAAGTAAGGGCGCTAGCAGCTCACTTAAGTTGTTGAGCGGACTCGAAACAAAGTAAGGACGCAACTAGCTACGAGTTGATTCCTCCGCGCACAGGTTTTCCGTACAAAGAACAAGATCTCCGAGGCGGATAACCTTATATAGAAAGGAAATATCTAAAGTTTTGCATGACTTAGCTTTTTCTGTTGCCGCACTGGCGTCGTTCTTTTGCTCGCCCGCTCCTTGGGAGCCATGACGATGAAGATTTAGCTTGCGTGCATGCCGGATCGGATTCGCACGATCTCGACGCCCCCTACCTGGCGCGCCAGAGATGTCGGGGGCGATGCGGATTCCACCAACACCTATGGGGACAGGGCCCCTTTCGGTTCGGTGGGGGCAGAGAGCGCACAAAGAGCGGATCGAGGCAGTACACGCGGGCGATTTTACCCAGCTTCGGGCCGCACGGATGCGTAAAACCCTACTGCTGCTTGTTTGTGTATATTGGATTCTTGCTCAGGAGCGATGGACGCTGTCAGACTGAGCGTGAGAGTGTTCCTGGTGTTGAATGAGCCAAACTGGCCGAACCTGCTCCACCTCTTCTACGTTGCACTTGGGCCTCCTTTTATACTTTCAAGGGGTTACCCACAGGTGGCAACGTAGACTAGAAGGGTAAAAATGGAAAAGGATGCGGTAGGTGCAGCTACCGCTTACTGTGGAAATAGTGCACCCTACCTAACTCTGACGGCAGGGGACAAGGGCAATAAATGCCTGTCTGAGTCTCCTAAACAGTGCAAAAGGTGACCGTTAGGAGCGCCACTGTTTGCCACGATGGGCTTCTCTTCATCTCTGCTTGCCACCACATACCCCTAGCTGCACGGCCTCCTGCCACGTGTGCTTGGGAGAGCCCAAGAGCGACACGTTAGCAGGTGTGCTGGAGCGCAGGCACGAAGTGGGGGTTTCCCGCGGCAAACTCCTTGCCGCGGCCGTCGTCTTGTCGCGTCCGGAAGCTTGTCGCTCGCCGGATCTTGCCGGGACGCAGGGCGCGTCGCGGCAAGCTTTCTAGGTATGCCTTGAGTGGCCTTCCCGGCAAGCTCCTCTTGCCGGGGTCTTGTCTCTTCCCGGCAAGATCCTCTTGCCGGGGCCTTGGTTGGCCTTCCCGGCAAGCTCCTCTTGCCGGGGCCTTGGTTTGAGTACTTTGTTCTTGAATGGTCTTCAAGGGAACCACGGAGGGTCCTGGCGGTCACCCGGCAAGCCTTGCCGCGGGGCGCTGCAACTGCCCGTGCACGAGTTCGGGGTAATAGGGTACCCCTACTCTAGTACACCGACACCCTACATCTGCTAGTCTACCACTATAACAGTTCGCACGACTTAATCAACTATGCTAGAGCCCATAGTAGCTTGTGGCTGCACACGGAAGTTTCTAGCATGAATAATCTCATGATCCCTTTGAGCCTGGGTGGCGGTCCAAAAGAAAAACAGGTAATCGCTGGAATATCCAGGTGCCTCAATCCACCCAGATGTGTGTTTAAGTTGCCACCTTAGATAAACCATTAATTTAGCAAACTCACATCTGTCATGGATTTCACTCACCCAATCCACGTCTACTAGCATAGCATGGCACAATAAGCAAACGTAGAAGTAACTCCCAAAGGTTTGATAATAGACAAGTAATAGGTACTACCTCAACTACTTCCCAGAACCCATAATTTAATTAGATAATAATCATGCAATGTGTGAGGATTGATCTAATGCAATAAAAACTGGGTAGTAGGAGGTATGATCAAAGTGTTACTTGCCTTGCTGATGATCCGCAAAACCTAGCGATTCGATGTAGCAAGCGGCGCACTTCGGGTACTCTATCGCAAACAAACAAGCATACAATAAGTACTCAACTAATGCACAGGTAAAACTCGAATAAGATATCTAACCAGAAGGTTCAACTTAAGAACTCCGGTTGGCAAAAAGAATCAAATCGAACGAAGCAACGAAAGACAAACGGCAAAAGAAATAGGCTTTGCTTACTATTCTGGATCTAGGGCAATTTTTTACAGTGGAAAAAACTCTTTTGAGTTGGTTAAATGGAAAGAGGGTTTTGAGACGAAACTCTAGGCGCTTGAATCGCCTGATTCTGATAAACGAGCGAAAAGTTATACTAGAACGAAAATCGGATCAGAAATCGCGATCAGAAAAATCTCGGATTTAATCCGAGAAAAAGAAAACCACGAACAGATTAACGAACGAACGTTCATTATCTAGATCTAAATGATGAACGCGTTCGTTAAAACGAACGAACGAGCGAATGCTCGCTAATTAACTAAACCAAAAAAAACTGATCGAACGAAAAAAACAGATCTATGTTTTTTTTTTAAAACCGAGGCAACGGCGTCTACCTCGGCGGCTTCGGCGAAAGGCGGCGGCGGCGGGGTGGCTCCGGCGATCGTCCGCGGCGGCGCGGGTGGCGGCTGGTGGCGCGGCGCGGCAGGGCGGCGGCGCGGGGCGGCAGCGGCGGCAGCGCGGCGTGGCGTGGCGGCTAGGGTTAGGGTTTGGGGCGGGTGGCGGGTGGCGGTTGGGCTGTCCCGGGCATCGGGCGGTGCTATAAAAAGGCCTCGGCCAGGGAGTCCTGGTCGGATACGGCCCGTAGGTCGGTTCGGACTCTTTTTTTCAAAAAAAATACGCTCAGGAAAAAAACAAAAGAAATACTAAACGGACTCCAAAAATCCCGAAATAAATTTTCCCCGGCTTCAAAAATCAAGCCGCACAGGATGAACATTTATTTGGGGCCTAAATGCAATTTTGAAAAACGCGTATTTTTCCTAAATTCAAATAAAATAGCAAATAAAACCGAAACAAAATCTTATTTGATTTTTTTATTAAATCCTCAATATTTCTTTATTTTGGGAAATTCATTTTATTCCCTCTCTCATATTTTTGTTGTAGAAATAATTGAAGATAAAATAAATAAAATCAAATGATCCTATTTTTAAAATTTGAGAAAACTCAAATATGAAAATAACGAAATCCCCAACTCTCTCCGAGGGTCCTTGAGTTGCGTAGAATTTCTAGGATCAACCGAAATGCAATAAAATATGATATGCAATGATGATCTAGTGTATAACATTCCAAATTGAAAATTTGGGATGTTACAAACCTACCCCCCTTAAGATGAATCTCGCCCTCGAGATTCGGGTTGGCTAGAAAATAGGTGAGGGTGGTCCTTCAGCAAATCTTCCTCTCGCTCCCAGGTGGCTTCATCCTCCATGTGGTGGGTCCACTGAACTTTGCAAAACTTTATAACCTTGCTGCGGGTGACTCGACTGGCATACTCAAGAATCTTGACTGGTTTCTCCTCATAGGTCAAATCATTGTCCAACTGAATCGCTTCCAGCGGCACTGTATCTCTCAGTGGTATATCAGCCATCTCTGCATGGCACTTCTTCAACTGGGAAATGTGGAACACATTGTGAACTCCTGACAATCCTTCAGGTAATTCCAACTTGTAGGCTACTTCTCCCATACGCTCCAAAACTTTGTATGGTCCTACAAAACGTGGTGCTAACTTTCCCCTAACTCCAAAGCGCTTAACTCCTCGAAGTGGAGATACTCGAAGATAAACTCGGTCTCCGACTTCGTAAACTGTCTCCTTGCATTTAGAATCTACATAGATCTTCTACCTGGACTGGGCTACCTTGAGCCTATCGCGAATCAATTTTACTTTCTGTTCAGACTCCTTAATCAGATCCGGTCCAAACAACTGGCGGTCTCCAACTTCATCCCACGACAATGGGGTCCTGCACCTCCTTCCGTACAAGGCTTCAAAAGGGGCCATCTTCAAACTGGATTGATAACTGTTGTTATAAGAGAACTCTGCGTATGGAAAATTCTCGTCCCAACTAGATCCGTAATCTAGCGCACAAGCTCTCAGCATATCCTCCAAAATCTAATTGACTCTCTCGGTCTATCCATCTGTCTGCGGATGGAAAGCTGTACTGAACTCTAGCCTAGTACCCAAAGTTTCATGCAACTGATTCCAGAACTTTGAGGTAAATTGGGTTCCTCTATCTGATACAATGCTGCTTGGAACTCCGTGCAGACATACGATCATGTTTATGTATGTCTTTGCTAACTTGGCACCAGTATAGGTAGTCTTCACTGGAATGAAATGAGCTACCTTTGTCAAACATCGACTACAACCCAAATCGAGTCATAGCCTGAATGAGTTTTGGGCAATCCTATGATAAAATCCATGCCTAACTTATCCCACTTCCATTCGGGTAACGGCAATGGCTATAGCAATCCTGCGGGCTTCTGATGCTCTGCCTTTACTCTCTGACATACATCACAAACTGCTACATACTCCGCAATATCCTTCTTCATTCCGGTCCACCAGAAAATATCCTTCAAATCCAAATACATCTTGGTATTTCCTGGGTGAATCGAATATGGTGAATCATGGGCCTCTTGCAGAATTAATTTCCTGATCTCCGAATCATTAGGCACATAAACATGGTCTTCAAACAATAAGGTATCATGCCCATCCTCACGAAATCCTTTAGCTTTTCCCTTGCTCATTTTCTCCTTAATAGAAGCGATCTCTTTGTCAGTCTTCTGGGCTTCTCTGATCTTATCCATCAAAGTAGACTAAATCTCCAATGCTACTACATAGCCTCTCTGGACTATCTCCAAACATAGCTCACGAAGATTTTTGGCTAACTCCCTTGGTAAATCTCCCATCATTAAGGTGTTGACATGACTTTTACGGCTCAACGCGTCAGCTACTATGTTAGCCTTTCCGGGGTGATAATGCTATCTCATGTCATAATCCTTGATGAGCTCCAACCATCTCCTTTGTCTGATATTCAATTCCTTCTGCGTGAAAATGTACTTCAAACTCTTGTGATCCGTGTATACCTCACAATGGTTTCCAATGAAAAAGTGTCTCCAGGTCTTCAATGCATGCACTACGGCTGCTAACTCCAAAACATGTGTGGCATAATTTAACTCATGAGGCTTGAGCTGTTGTGAGGCATATGAAACAACTCTTCCTTCTTGCATAAGTACTGCTCCAAGTCCTCGACGTGAAGTGTCGCAATACACCTCACAATCCTTTGTCTGATCTGGCAAAATCAACACGGGTGATGTAACCAAACATTTCTTCAACTCCTGGAAACTGGCCTCACATTCCTCAGTCCATATGAACATGGTATCCTTCTTCAACAACTCCGTCATAGGCTTCGCAATCTTCGAGAAATTTTCAATAAATCTCCGGTAGAATCCTGCAAGTCTAAGAAAACTCCGGATCTCTCCAACTGTTGTTGGCGCTTCCCAATTTGTCATAGTGTCAACCTTGGTGGGATCTACCGCTATACCTTCTCCGAATATAACATGTCCGAGAAATCCAACTTCCTTCAACCAAAACTCACATTTGCTAAACTTGGCATATAACTGATGTTCTCTGAGCTTACCAAGTACCAAACGCAAATGCTCCTTATGCTCCTCTTCGTTCTTCGAGTATACCAGGATATCATCGATGAACACTACGATAAACTTATCCAAAAACTCCATAAACACCTTGTTCATCATGTTCATAAAATATGCAGGTGTGTTACTCAGACCAAATGACATAACGGTATACTCGTACAGCCCATACCTGGTGGTAAAAGTCGTCTTAGGTATATCCTGTTCTCGAATCTTCAACTGATGGTATCCTGATCGCAGGTCGATGTTGGAAAATACCTTAGCTCCTTGCAATCGATCAAACAGATCATTGATCATCGATAGTGGGTACTTGTTCTTGATAGTTACTTCATTCAATCCTCGATAATCAACAATCATCCTTAATGATCCATCCTTCTTTTCCACTAGAAGTACTGGCGATCCCCAAGGCGAAGAACTTGGGCGAATATAACCTTTATCCAGTAACTCCTTAATTTGCTTCTTAATCTCCACCAAATCCTTTGCGGGCATCCTATATGGTCTCTTAGATATTGGCCCTGTGCCTGGCAAAAGCTCAATCAAAAATTCAATATCTCTATCCGGTGGCATGCCTGGCAACTCTTCTGGACATACATCAGGGAAATCCTTCACCACTGGTACTTCCTCCTGCACAACTCCTGTTAAACAAGTTACTTGAGTCCTCTTCGGCACATGCCGGGATACATACTTGATCCTTCTCCCTTCTGGGGTGGTAAGAAAAATTGACTTAGTGGCACAATCGATGTTTCCTCCATACATCGACAGCCAATACATACCCAGAATTACATCCAAACCTTGTGATTCCAAAGTGATCAAATCCGAGAGAAACACATGCCCACCTATATTCAATGGCACTTGAAAACATCCCTTACTAGCCATATACTCCGCTCCTAGTGAGCTTACTAACATAGGTGTTCTAAGAACTTTGGTGGGCAGGTTATACTTATCCACAAATTCCCTTGATATGTATGAATGCGATGCACCAGTATCAAAAAGAACGAGTGCAGTAAATGACTTAACCAAAAACTTACCGATTACTGCATCCGGCTGCTCTTCAACCTCCTCCATGTTAACGTGGTTCACCTGTCCCCTGTTGAAAGGGTTCGGCTTCTTCCCAAAGCTTCCATTGCCATTTCCATTCTGGGATTCATGGCATTCATTGGCATAATGTCCGGTCTTCTGGCACCTGAAACAAGTGACTTGGCTTAGGTCTCTCTTGGCTAGGGTTGATGGGTTGGTGCGGTTCTGGCCGTTGCTTCCTCCATTCCCATTACCATTCTTGGGGCCATTGTGATTGTGCGAGCTACCTCCTCCATGGGTATGCTGAAAATGTCCTCCCGGTCTAGGGGTAAAACGTGGCTTCTGCTGAGCTCCTGAATTGTACTTCCCTCGTTCATACTTCCTCTTCCGATTCTCAATCTGCTGCTGCTTCCCTTCAATCATGAGAGCACGATCTACCAACTCCTCGTAGTTGTTGAAGGTTGCTACCATCAACTGCATGCTCAATTCATCATTCAGTCCATCCAGAAACTTCTCCTTCTTAGCTGCATCCGTAGCAACGTCATTTGGGGCATAACATGCTAGCTTACTAAAGTCCTCCACATACTGGCCAACTGTCCATCCTCCTTGGCGCAAATTGCGAAACTCTCGCTTCTTCATGCACATAGCTCCTGCTGAAACATGGCAGTACAGAAAGCCTGCTGGAACTGGTCCCATGTGAGAGTGTCGACAGGGAAAGTGGCTGTGAAATTCTCCCACCATGATGTTGCGAGTCCTTCAAGCTGATGCGTGGCAAACTTCACCTTTTCCGCATCTATGCATCCTGCCATGGTCAACTCCCTTGCTATCTTGCGGAGCCAATCGTCTGCTACTATAGGCTCGGTGCTACTGGAAAACACCGGCGGATTCAGCCTAAGAAAATGGGCTAAGTGATCAACAGGTGGTGGTGCTGGTGGTGGGTTGTTGTTGTTCCCTTGATTCTGATTCTGGACTAGTAACTGCATCAATGTGTTCTGCTGCTGGATCAGCTGAGTGAGCTCCGGTGGGAATATAAATCCGGGGTCACGTCTCGGAGGCATTTGAGAGTTTAGAAAAGATGAGATTTAAGAATAGAGAGGGGTCTAGAGAGAAAACACTACCCATATGCACATGAGGCAAAAGCAAACAATTCACTTCATTCAATCAAACAAGGGCATACAATCGATCTAACTATCACAAAAGTGCTCGTACTACTATATTTACATGGTGGACTACTACTACTGATGGGGTGGTGTACTAGAAATATTCTTCGGTTGCAGACTCCATGATATCTGCTGCAGCTTCATCAACATAGTCATCATCGCTATCATTTGGATCCGAGTCGGTGTCGTCGATGATGATGTAGTCTTCCGGGCGAATCTCCTTGGGTTCTTTGTCTTCTTCTACTGGTGTAGGGCCTCCCATAAATATTCCAATCTTCTTGATTAGATTGTCATTCTTCTCCACTAATACTTCGATTTCCTCTTCATAATCTTCACATGTGGCCTTGAGTTCTTCCTCCAGTTCCTTGATTCTTGTCCTCGCCTTCTTCAGATCTATCATGTCGGCGCACATCTGGTTCTCCTGACATCAAATGTGATGGTTTAACTCCTGGATAAAAGCTGCAATTGATCTATCCTTCTTGGTGCTGATCATCTCCCAGTGCTCATCTCGGCGCCCACAAATCTGGTAGATAGTATCCTTGAGATCATTGCAGTAAACTTCTCCAATGTGTCCCATGGCAATGTGAGCTGCCATGCTCTTTCCTAGACTCCAGGTTGGTGCATCAAAAGAAAACTCTATGGGCTCAGTGACTGGCATGAACGTCCTTCCTAGAACTTGAACTTGAATCATCCAGTGCTCCTCTTCAGGTAAAGTGGCGCTGTAGGTTTCGGTAAAGCTTGGTACTGCTATGTTTAGGTATCTAGTGACTTCCTTCAAGTGATGTCCAAAGGGTGTATCTTCATCTGGTTGTGTGAACTTGTTCCTTGCATCCGCCATCCTAAAAGAGCAGAAAATATGAGAAGTCAGAATGAGAAGAGAGTGAGTAGTGATCTAGGGCTTTATCTTAGTGGTCGTGTCCTACAGTCAGCGTGTGCTCTGATACCATCTTGTAGTGACCAGACCTCAAACGGTCCAATCTCTATGCTCAGGTGTCATCCCTGGATCCGTAATGCTGACACCACACAGTACTTGAAGGATTTATAACAGAGTAGCAATCACACACTTATTACACTGAGTGTCTCAAAAGAGAGCTTATTACAATAAATATGGCTTAAGGCCATCTAATAACGATAACAGCGGAAGGCTTGGAAGATAAGTGAGTCCATCAACTCCAACGGCATCACTAAGTATAGAACCACGGCCTAAAGGCACCTTAATCATCATCTGAAAAGTCTGCAACATGAACGTTGCAGCCGAAATGGGTCAGCACATGGAATATGCTGGCAATGTAACACATAGAGATGCAATGAAAGTAATAGGCTATACTATATGCATATTTGGCTGGTGGAAAGCTCTATGGTTACAGTTTTGTGTAAAGCCAATTTTTCCCTACTGCAAAGGAATAAATTTTATTTAACTATCATGGTAGTTGTTAAACATTGAGAATGGTTGACAGCATTCTCAATCCCAATTAAGCATCAACATTAAAAACCCAACAAAATTAATTTAGAGTAACATTATGAGATTCACATGATAATCCAGGTACTAGATACTCAAGATGTCCATAACCGGGGACACGGCTAACCATGATTAGTTTATACACTCTGCAGAGGTTTGCACACTTTTCCCCACAAGACTCGATCTCCTCCGTTGGGATTCTCGCACTACGTGGTGTTTGAGAAACGGATGACCGGGACATAGTCTTTCAGAAGCGCTAGCACCTTACGATCGGGTAGACCGTTACACCTACTTTCCCCTATATCTGCTAGTCTACCACTGTAAGAGTTCGCATGACTTAATCAACTATGCTAGAGCCCATAGTAGCTTGTGGCTGCACACGGAAGTTTCTAGCATGAATAATCTCATGATCCCTTTGAGCCTAGGTGGCGGTCCAAAAGAAAAATAGGCAATCGCTGGAATACCCAGGTGCCTCAATCCACCCAATCCACGTCTACTAGCATAGCATAGCACAATAAGAAAATGTAGAAGTAACTCCCAAAGGTTTGATAATAAACAGGTAAAAGGTACTACCTCAACTACTTCCCAGAACCCACAATTTAGTTAGATCCTAATCATGCAATGTGTGGGGATTGATCTAATGCAAAAAAAACTGGGTAGTAGGAGGTATGATCAAAGTGTTACTTACCTTGCTGACGATCCGCAAAACCTAGCGATTCGAGGTAGCAAGCGGCGCACTCCGGGTACTCTATCACAAACAAACAAGCATACAATAAGTACTCAACTAATGCACAGGTAAAACTCGAATAAGAGATCTAACCATAAGGTTCAACTTAAGAACTCCGGTTGGCAAAAAGAATCAAATTGAACGAAGCAACGAAAGACAAACGGCAAAAGAAACAGGCTTCGCTTACTATTCTGGATCTAGGGCAATTTTTTACAGTGACAAAAACTTGTTTGAGTTGGTTAAACGGAAAGAGGGTTTCGAGATGAAACTCTAGATGCTTGAATCGCCTAATTCCGATAAACGAGCGAAAAGTTATACTAGAACAAAAATCGAATCCGAAATCGCGATCAGAAAAATCGCGGATCTAATCTGAGAAAAAGAAAACGACGAACAGATTAACGAACGAACGTTCGTTATCTAGATCTAAACGATGAACGTGTTCGTTAAAATGAACGAACGAGCGAACGCTCGCTAATTAACTAAACCGAAAAAAACCGATCTAACGAAAAAAACAGATCTAAGTTTTTTTTTTAAAACCGATCGGTTTTCTTCATGAAAACCGAGGCAACGACGTCTACCTCGGTGGCTCCGGCGAACGGCGGCGGCGGCGGGGCAGCTCTGGCGATCGTCTGCGGCGGCGACGGGGCGGCGCGGGTGGCGGGGCGGCGCGGGTGGTGCGGCGGGTGGTGCGGCGAGGCGGGGCAGCGGTACGGCGGGGTGGCGCGGGGTGGCGGCGGCGGCGCGGGCCAGCGGCGGGGCGGTAGCGGCGGCGCGGGCCAGTGGCGCGGCGGGGCGGTAGCGGCGGCGCGGGGCGGCGGCTAGGGTTAGGGTTTGGGGCGGGTGGCGGTTGGGCTGTCCCGGGCCTCGGGCGGCGCTATAAAACGGCCTCGGCCAGGGAGTCCTAGCCGGATACGGCCCGTTCGTCGGTTCGGACTCTTTTTAAAAAAAACAATTACGCTCAGAAAAAAAACAAAAGAAATACTAAACGGACTCCAAAAATCCCGAAATAAATTTTCCCTGACTTCAAAAAACAGGCCGCACAGGATGAACAATTATTTGGGGCCTAAATGCAATTTTGAAAAACGCGTATTTTTCCTAAATTCAAATAAAATAGCAAATAAAACCGAAATAAAATCTTATTTTATTTTTTATTAAATCCTCAATATTTCTTTATTTTCGGAAAGTCATTTTATTCCCTCTCTCATATTTTTGTAATAGAAATAATTGAAGATAAAATAAATAAAATCAAATGATCCTATTTTCAAAATTTGAGAAAACTCAAATATGAAAATAACGAAATCCCCAACTCTCTCCGAGGGTCCTTGAGTTGCATAGAATTTCTAGGATCAACCGAATGCAATAAAATATGATATGCAATGATGATCTAGTGTATAACATTCTAAATTGAAAATTTGGGATGTTACACATCACCACTGCGCCGTCCTCCTGGTTGTGATCTATCTACTTCTCCACCCTCTCTTGGTGTATCAATTAGGAGGAGACATCATCGATCCGCATGTGTGCTAAACTCGGAGGTGTCGTTTGTTCGACACTAGATCAGTTGGATCATGATCGGATCGCGAGGAGTCTGACTACATCAACTGCGTTATATACGCTTCCGCTTTTGTTCTACGGGAGTATGTAGTCACACTCTCCCCTCTCATTGCTATGCTTCTCCCAGATAGATCTTGGGTGTTCGTAGGAATTTTCTTGATTTTTTGCTTCAACCCCATCATGTAGTGCCCAAGCGGGGGGCTGGACCAAACCACCATTAGCTTTTGTAAAGCTAATCAGTGACACGACATATAATCATGATACACTACAAGGTGGAGTGGGTGTTGTCGTGAGAAACAAAGGGGGAATTTCATCACAGCGAGGAGCACAAAAATTGGATGGTGCATTGATGTTCTTACCGCAGAAGCTTTGGTTCCACGATTTGTCCCCTCCCTAGGGCAAATAGTGGGGTGCAATTTTTTTATTAACTTAGATAATCAAGAGGCAATTGAGATAATTTAGGAAGGAGGTTGCTATTTTGGTGTTGTATGTAACACCCCGATTTTTGCTCCTTGATTATTTCCTTTAACTACAGTCGGCTCTCGTCCTTTCCTTTCGATGTTCATTGGATCTTTTAAATGTTCATAGTGTAGTGGTAATGCTTTTCCTAGCTATTCCAACTAGCAGTGCTAATCATAACACCTCCATTAAAATGCTTTAAAAAATTATTTTCCCGAGGTTTGGAGTCCCTAGATATTTAATGACTAATGGTGGTTCACATTTTATTCATGATGTTTTCTGTAAATTGCTTGCTAAATAGGATGTCAACCATACAATTGCATCCTCTTATCATCCTCAATCTAGTGGACAAGTTGAACTTAGTAATAGAGAAATAAAATTAATATTGCAAAAGACTGTCAATAGATCTCGAAAGAATTAGTCTAAGAAACTTGATGATGCACTTTGGGCCTATAGAATAGCTTATAAGAATCATATGGGTATGTCTCCATATAAAATGGTTTGTGGAAAAGCTTGTCATTTGCCTCTGGAGTTAGAACATAAAGCATATTGGGAAATTAAAGAACTTAATTATGACTTCAAACTTGCTAGTGAAAAGAGGTTATATGATATTAGCTCACTAGATGAATGGAGAACCCAAGCTTATGAAAATGCCAATTTTTTCAAAGAAAAAGTGAAAAGATGGCAAGACAAAAGAATCCAAAAGCGGGAATTCAAAGTGGTGAGTATGTTCTATTGTAAAATTCTCGTTTTAGTTTTTTTGCAGGAAAACTTCTCTCCAAATGGGAAGGAGCATATATCATTAAAGAAGTTTATCGCTTTGGAGCTATTAAGATCAATAATGCCGAAGGCACTAATCCAAAGGTGGTCAATGGGCAAAGAATTAAGCACTATATTTCAGGTACACCTATTAATGTTGAAACTAATATTATTCAAACCATGAAACCGAAGGAATACATAAAAGAGACCATCCAGAACACTCTAGAACCCAGAAAAGGAAGAGGTACATGATAGGTAAGTAAACAGACTCCAAAAATTCCGCAAAAATATTTTCTCTCGGTTCTGGAATATTCGAAAAAATACAGAAATAAGAAACACCCGAGAAAGAAACTGAGGCGCCCACTAGGCACCAGGGTGCGCCTGCCCCTCCTGGTGCACCCTGGTGGGTAGTGGGCCCCTCGGGAACCTTCCCGAGTCTGTTTTCCTATGGTCTACTTGTTTTCCAAGATAAAAATTCTTTATATATACCCCCAGACAATTTGACCACCGCATCGCGCAAATATCCGTTGTTCTTGTTTCGTGTTGTTTTTTGTCAGATCTATCAAGCCAGGCATCATGTCTTCTCCATCCTCCAACAGCATAGAAGAAGATGCTTGGCCGCTGAAGATAGAACTAAGGAGGGAAGAACCAAAAGAAGCAGCCGAGGAGGACAAGGCCAAGGAAGTTGCAGTTGATCAAGCTCAAGAAGGGGGGTAAGCCATGCTCACGGGGGAAATTGAGATAGAGGAAGATATCCTTCAACCCTATTACAACCATCTAACCCCCACCGAAAATGAAGCCTTGAGGGCTGAGGGAGTCCTGGATTAGGGGGTCTCCGAATAGCCGGACTATATCCTTTGGCCGGACTGTTGGACTATGAAGATACAAGATTGAAGACTTCGTCTTGTGTCCGGATGGGACTCTCCTTGGCGTGGAAGGCAAGCTAGGCAATACGGATATGTATATCTCCTCCTTTGTAACCAACCTTGTGTAACCCTAGCCCCCTCCGGTGTCTATATAAACCGGAGGGTTTTAGCCCGTAGGACAACATACAGTCATACCATAGGCTAGCTTCTAGGGTTTAGCCTCTCTGATCTCGTGGTAGATCAACTCTTGTACTATTCATATTATCAAGAATAATCAAGCAGGACGTAGGGTTTTACCTCCATCAAGAGGGCCCGAACCTGGGTAAAACATCGTGTCCCCTGCCTCCTGTTACCATCTGCCTTAGATGCACAGTTTGGGACCCCCTACCCGAGATCCGCCGGTTTGACACCGATATTAGTGCTTTCATTGAGAGTTCCTCTGTGTTGTCATCATTAGGCTTGATGGCTCCTTAAATCATCGATAGTGATGAGTCTAGGTTGAGACTTTTCTCCCTGGATAGATCTTTGTATTCGGCGGCTTTGCATTGCGGGCCAACTCGCTTGGCCATCTGGAGCAGATCGAGAGTTATGCCCCTGGCCACCAGGTCGGGTTTGGAAGCTTAAACTACACGATCGATATCCACGGAGACTTGATCTTTGACAGATTCGAGCCCCTGCCTAGTGCGCCACATGGTCACGATGAGCATGATTTAGCTCTACCATCGGACAGTGTTCAGGAGATTGCACCGGCAACCACTCTGACCCTCAATTCAGAACCAGTTGCGCCATCCATGAACCGGTGGATAGACCCCGCCACGGAGGTCATATCCTCAGCGGCGATCGAGCCGAGTATCGACCTTACCCTTCATGAGAGCCGTGATGCCAAGCTGTCGGATCCTTCCCCGGCCACGGACTCCGAACCGCCTGCGCTCGTGCCTATCGACTCTGACTGGGCGCCGATCATGGAGTTTACCTCCGTGGATATCTCTCAGCACTCGCCCTTCGGCGACATACTGAACTCATTAAGGTCTCTCTCCTTGTTAGGAGAGTCCTGGCCGAAGTATGTCCGGCAGGATTGGGATGCGGATAAATTCGCCGCCCACCCACCACCCACTTAGTAGCCACTATCGACGATTTGACCGACATGCTCGACTTCGACTCCAAAGACATCGACGGCATGGACGACAATGCAGGAGACGAACAGGAACCACTACCCCCAGGGCACTCGACGCCCACTTCATCATATGACGTATACATGGTGGACACACCCAAACAAAACAATGACGAGGAACGAAAGGACTCGGTGAAGGGTTGTCCCCTCGAGAAGTAGTCAAAGCGGCGGCGTAAGCGCCGCTCCAAATCCCACCTCGGCAGAAACAACGATCATATAGACCCAGCGTTAGAGCAGGGTGAACCATCGCCCGACCACGGCAACACAGAGAATCAAACCGAACAACCCGACTCCATCGAAGATAACAGTCCAGACAACATCACACCGGATAGGCACCCGGAGCAACAGAATGCCCATCAAAGGCTTGTTGCCACTACGAGGAGTCTGAAAAAGCAGAAGCAAAGGCTGAGGGCTGCACAAGACACACTCAGAATCAGATGGAGTGAAGTACTCAACACTGCAGCGACGTACGGCGGTAATCGCCACACCAAGAGCTACCCGAAGTGAAAGTTGCTACCTGAATTCGATGAGGAGGCCTTAGGTCCCCCGCAATTAAAAAACAAAATGGCCACCCGGTCGGATAGACGACCTCGTGACCAACATAGAGCGGCAAACGACGCCGCACATAAGCCAGTACACGATCCACGCGAGGGCTCGCATCAAAAGGACGGCGCAACCAGATCCATATACGGGCCACGCAAGCGTGCTCCAGCATGCAATGCAAGACAACAAACATCTGAACACCACGGTACACCCAAATACAGGGGTGCCGCACACCCCCTATGTTTCACCGATGAGGTGCTGGACCATGAATTTTTAGAGGGATTCAAACCCGTAAACATAGAGGCGTACGACGGAACGACAGACCCTGGGGTCTGGATTGAGGACTACATCCTCCATATCCACATGGCTCGAGGAGACGATCTCCACGCCATTAAGTACTTACCCCTCAAGCTCAAAGGGCCGGCTCGGCACTGGCTTAAAAGCCTCCCCGAAAACTCCATTGGAAGCTGGGAAGAGCTCGAAGACGCCTTTCGGGAAAATTTTCAAGGCACCTATGTACGACCACCGGATGCAGACGATTTAAGTCATATGACTCAACAGCCCGAAGAGTCAGCCCGAAAGCTTTGGAACAGGTTCCTCACTAAAAAGAACCAAATAGTCGACTGTCCGGACGCCGAAGCCTTAGCAGCTTTCAAGCATAGCGTTTGAGACGAATGGCTTGCCAGACACCTCGGCCAAGAAAAGCCGAGAATAATGGTAGCATTAACAAGCCTCATGACCCGCTTTTGCGCGGGCGAGTGATATGTCTCCAACGTATCTACAATTTTTGATTGCTCCATGCTATATTATCTACTATTTTGGACTATATTGGTATTTATTTTCCACTTTTATATTATTTTGGGGACTAACCTATTAACCGGAGGCCCAGCCCAGAATTGTTGTTTTCTGCCTATTTCAGTGTTTCAGATAAACGGAATATCAAACGGAGTCCAAAAGGAATAAAATCTTCGGGAACGTGATTTTCTCACCGAACGTGATCCAGGAGACTTGGACCCTACTGCAAGGAAGCAAAGAGGTGTTCACGAGGGTGGGGGCGCCCCCCCTAGGGTGCGCCCCCTGCCTCGTGGGCCCCTCGGTGCTCCACCGACATACTCCTTCCTCCTATATATACACACGTACCCCCAAACGATCAGGACAGGAGCCAAAAACCTAATTCCACCGCCGCAACTTTCTGTATCCACGAGATCCCATCTTGGGGCCTATTCCGGAGCTCCGCCGGAAGAGGGTCGTCATCATGGAGGGCTTCTATATCATCATAGCCTCTCCGATGAAGTGTGAGTAGTTTACCTCAGACCTTCAGGTCCATAGTTAGTAGCTAGATGGCTTCTTCTCTCTCTTTGAATCTCAATACAAAGTTCTCCCCCTCTCTTGTGGACATCTATTCGATGTAATCTTCTTTTTGCGGTGTGTTTGTTGAGATCGATGAATTGTGGGTTTATGACCAAGTCTATCTATGAATAATACTCCCTCTGTTCACTTTTATAAGACCTTGAAGACATTTCAGACAATGTACAAAACAGCCCAATTTGAGTTGTCTGAAATGACTTATAAAAGTGAACGGAGGGAGTATTTGAATATTCTCTGAATTCTTTTATGCATGATTGGTTATCTTTGCAAGTCTCTTCGAATTATCCTTTTGGTTTGGCCAACTAGATTGGTAGTTCTTGCCATGGGAGAAGTGCTTAGCTTTGGGTTCGATCTTGCGGTGTCCTTACCCAGTGATAGAAGGGGCAGCAAGGCACATATTGTATCGTTGCCATCGAGGATAGCAAGATGGGGTTTATTTCATATTGCATGAATTTATCTCTCTACATCATGTCATCTTGCTTAAGGCGTTACTCTGTTTTATAACTTAATAATCTAGATGCATGTTGGATAGCGGTCGATGAGTGGAGTAATAGTAGTAGATGCAGAATCGTTTCGATCTACTTGTCACGGATGTGATGCCTATATACATGATCATGCCTAGATATTCTCATAATTATGCTCAATTCTATCAATTGCTCAACAGTAATTTGTTCACCCACCGTAGAGTACTTATGCTCTTGAGAGAAGCCACTAGTGAAACCTATGGCCCCCGGGTCTATTCTCATCATATCAATCTCCATCACTTTTATATTGTTTTGCTATTTACTTTGCTTTTACTTTTTACTTTGCATATTTATATCAAAAATACCAAAAATATTCTATCTATCAGATCTCACTCTCGTAAGTGACCGTGAAGGGCTTGACAACCCCTAATCACGTTGGTTGCGAGTAGCTATCGTTTTGTGTGGGTACGAGGGACTTGAGCGTGGGATCCTACTGAATTGATACCTTGGTTCTCAAAAACTGAGGGAAATACTTACGCTACTCTGCTGCATCATCCCTTCCTCCTCAGGGAAAACCAACGCAAGCTCAAGACGTAGCAAGAAGGATTTCTGGCGCCGTTGCCGGGGAGTCTACGCAAAAAGTCAATATACCAAGTACCCATCACAATCCCTATCTCTCGCATTACATGATTTGCCATTTGCCTCTCGTTTTCCTCTCCCCCCAATTCACCCTTGTCGTTTTATTCGCCCTCTCTCTCCCTATCCTCCCTCTCTATTTGCCTCTTTTTGCCCATTTGCTTTTTGCTTGTGTGTTAGATCGCTTGCTTGTCGCGGTGGCTCAAGATACTACTAAATTGTGTGACTTCACCAATACCAATAATAATGATTTCCTTAGCACTCCGATTGCTCCTCTTACCAATGTTGTATCTTGTGAAATTAATACTACTTTGTTGAATCTTGTGATGAAAGATCAATTCGCCGGCCTTCCTAGTGAAGATGCCACTACTCATCTGAATAACTTCGTTGATTTATGTGATATGCAAAAGAAAAAAAATATGTCAATAATGATGTCGTTAAATTGAAGCTATTTCCTTTTTCGCATAGAGATCGTGCTAAAGCTTGGTTTTCGTCTTTGCCTAAGAATAGTATTGATTCATGGAACAAGTGCAAAGATGCTTTTATCTCTAAGTATTTTCCTCCCGCTAAGATCATCTCTCTTAGAAATGATATAATGAACTTTAAGCAACTTGATCATGAACATGTTGCACAAGCTTGGGAGAGAATGAAATTAATGATACGTAATTTCCCTACTCATGGTTTGAATTTGTGGATGATTATACAAAAATTTTATGCCGGATTGAATTTTGCTTCTAGAAATCTTTTAGATTCGGCCGCGGGAGGCACTTTTATGTAAATCACTTTAGGAGATGCTACTAAACTCCTAGATAATATTATGGTTAATTATTCTCAATGGCACACTGAAAGAACTTCTAATAAAAAAGTGCATGCGATAGAAGAAATTAATGTGTTGAGTGGAAAGATGGATGAACTTATGAAATTATTTGCTACTAAGAGTGCTTCTTCTGATCCTAATGATATGCCTTTGTCTACTTTGATTGAGAATAATAATGAATTTATGGATGTGAATTTTGTTGGTAGGAATAATTTTGGTAACAACGCTTATAGAGGGGATTTTAATCCTAGGCCATATCCTAGTAATCCTTCTAATAATTATGGGAATTCCTACAACAACTCTTATGGAAATTATAATAAGATACCCTCTGATTTTGAATCTAATATTAAAGAATTTATTTCTTCGCAAAAGAATTTTAATGCTATGATTGAAGAAAAATTGCTTAAGATTGATGATTTGGCTAGGAACATTGATAGAATTGTTGTTGATGTTGATGCTTTGAAACTTAGATCTATTCCACCTAAGCATGATATTAATGAGTCTCTAAAATCCATGAGAATTTCAATTGATGAGTGTAAGGAAAGAACTGCTAGGATGCGTGCTTCCAAAGATGCCTTTATTAAAGCGTGTTCTTCCAATTCCTATGAAAATCAAGATGAAGATCTAAAAGCTATTGATGTGTCTCCAATTAAATCTTTATTTTGCAATATGAATCTTGATGAAACTGAATATGATCTTCCTTTTTCTAGAAGGCATTTTACAAATTCGGAGTGTTTAGATCTTAATGATGACATTGATGGAAGTGGGATAGAAATAAATAAAAATCTAGATGTTGCTAAACCCACTATATTGGATTTCAAGGAATTTAATTATGAAAATTGCTCTTTGATTGATTGTATTTCCTTGTTGCAATCTGTGCTAAATTCTCCACATGCTTATAGTCGAAATAAAGCCTTCACCGAATATATTGTTGATGCCTTGATGCAATCTTATGCAGAAAAACTTGAGTTGAAAGTTTCTATCCCTTGAAAACTCTATGCTGAGTGGGAACCAACTATTAAAATTAAAATTAAAGATCATGAGTTGTATGCTTTGTGTGATTTGGGTGCTAGTGTCTCTACTATTCCCAAGACTTTGTGTGATTTACTAGATTTCCGTAATTTTGATGATTGCTCTCTAAACTTGCATCTTGCGGATTCCACTATTAAGAAACCTATGGGAAGAATTAATGATGTTCTTATTTTTGCAAATAGGAATTATGTGCCCGTAGATTTCATTGTTCTTGATATATATTGCAATCCTTCTTTCCCTATTATTCTTGGTAGACCTTTCCTTAGAACGGGTGGTGCGATTATTGATATAAAGGAAGGGAATATTAGATTCCAATTTCCATTAGAAAAGGGCATGGAACACTTTCCAAGAAATAAAATAAAATTACCATATGAAACTATCATGAGAGCCACTTATGGATTGCCTACCAAAGATGGCAATACCTACATCTATCCTTGCTTGTTATGCCTAGCTAGGGGCGTTAAACGATAGCGCTTGTTGGGAGGCAACCCAATTTTATTTTTATTCCTTGATTTTTGCTCCTGTTTAGTAATAAATAAATTATTTATCCTCTGTTTTGGTGGTGTTTTTTTTGTGTTTAATTAGTGTTTGTGCCAAGTAGAACCGTTGGGAAGACTTGGGGGAAGTCTTGTTGAACTTGCTGTAAAAATAGAAACTTTAGCGCTCACGAGAACTACTGTAAGTTTTATTTGAAGAGTTCTATTTAGTTAATTCTTTTTTCAGACGATTAATAGATAAATTCCTCACGTCCAGCAATTTATTTTAGAATTTTTGGGGTTCCAGATCTTGCGCTAGCTACAGATTACTACAGACTGTTCTGTTTTTGACAGATTCTGTTTTTCGTGTGTTGTTTGCTTATTTTGATGAATCTATGGCTAGTAAAATAGTTTATAATCCATAGAGAAGTTGGAATACAGTAGGTTTAAGACCAATATAAATAAAGAATGAGTTCATTACAGTACCTTGAAGTGGTCTTTTGTTTTCTTTCGCTAACGGAGCTCACGAGTTTTCTATTTTGAGTTTTCTGTTGTGAAGTTTTCAAGTTTTGGGTGAATTCTTTTGATGGATCATGGAACATGGAGTGGAAAGAGCCTAATCTTGGGGATGCCCATGGCACCCCCAAGATAATCCAAGGACACCAAAAAGTCAAAGCTTGGGGATGCCCCGGAAGGCATCCCCTCTTTCATCCACTTCCATCGGTAATTTACTTGGAGCTATATTTTTATTCACCAACATGATATGTGTTTTGCTTGGAGCGCCTTGTATTATTTGTGTCTTTGTTTGTTAGTATGCCACAATAATCCTTGCTGCACACACCTTTTGAGAGAGCCATACATGAATTAAAATTTGATAGAATACTCTATGTGCTTCACTTATATCTTTTGAGCCAAGTAGTTTTGCTCTATGTGTTTCACTTATATCTTTTGAGCTAGATAATTTTTCTCTATGTGATTCACTTATATCTTTTAAGCTAGATAATTTTGCTCTATGTGCTTCACTTATATCTTTTGAGCTAGATAATTTTGCTCTATGTGCTTCACTTAGATCTTTTAGAGCATGGTGGTGGATTCGTTTTAAAGAAACTATTGATCTCGCATGCTTCACTTAAATTAATTTGAGAGTCTCTTAATAGCATGGTAATTTGCCTAATAATAATATGCTTGGTATTCAAGATTTCTGAAACTTTCTTTTGAGTGTGTTGAATACTAAGAAAAGATTGAAGCATGATAATTGTTTTGAGATATGGAGGTGATAATATTAAAGTCATGCTAGTTGAGTAGTTGTGAATTTAAAGAATACATGTGTTAAAGTTTGTGATTCCTGTAGCATGCACGTATGGTGTTCTGTTATGTGATGAAGACGGAGCATGATTTATTTATTGATTGTCTTCCTTATGAGTGCCGGTCGGGGACGAGCGATGGTCTTTTCCTACCAATCTATCCCCTAGGAGCATGCGCGTAATACTTTGCTTTGATAACTTCTAAATTTTTGCAATAAGTATATGAGTTCTTTATGACTAATGTTGAGTCCATGGATTATACGCACTCTCACCCTTCCACCCTTGCCAGTCTCTCTAATACCACGCAACTTTCACCGGTATCATACACCTACCATATACCTTCCTCAAAACAGCCATGATACCTACCTATTATGGCATTTCCATAACCATTCCGAGATATATTGCCATGCAACTTTCCACCATCTAGTTCATCATGACACATCCATCATTGTCATATTGCATATCCCGGTACACCATCGGATGCATTCATATAGAGTCATATTTTGTTCTAGGTATCAAGTTGAAATTGGTGAGTTGTAAGAAAAATAAAAGTGTGATGATCATCATTATTAGAACATTGTCCCAGTGAGGAAAGAATGATGGAGACTATGATTCCCCCATAAGTCGGGATGAGACTCTGGACGAAAAATAAAAAAAAGGCCAAAGAAGCCCAAATAAAAAAAAGAGAGAAGAGGCCATAAAAAAGAAGAAAAGGCCCAAATAAAAAATAAGAAAATGAGAGAAAAAGAGAGAAGGGACAATGTTACTATCCTTTTACCACACTTGTGCTTCAAAGTAGCACCATGATCTTCATAGTAGAGAGTCTCTCATGTTATCACTTTCATATACTAGTGGGAATTTTTCATTATAGAACTTGGCTTGTATATTCCAATGATGGGATTCCTCAAATTGCCCTAGGTCTTCATGAGCAAGCAAGTTGGATGCACACCCACTTAGTTTCTTTTTAAGCTTTCATATACTTATAGCTCTAGTGCATCCGTTGCATGGCAATCCCTACTCACTCACATTGATATCTATTGATGGGCATCTCCATAGCCCGTTGATACACCTAGTCGAGGTGAGACTATCTTCTCCTTTTTGTCTTCTCCACAACCACCATTCTATTCCACCTATAGTGCTATATCCATGGCTCACGCTCATGTATTGCGTGAAGATTGAAAAAGTTTTGAAAAAGTTAGAGTATGAAACAATTGCTTGGCTTGTCATTGGGGTTGTGCATGATTTAAATACTTTGTGTGGGGAAGATGGAGCATAGCCAGACTATATGATTTTGTAGGGATAACTTTCTTTGGCCATGTTATTTTGAGAAGACATAATTGCTTTGTTAGTATGCTTAAAGTATTATTATTTTCTATGTCAATATAAACTTTTGTCTTGAATCTTTCTAATATGAATATTCATACCACAATTAATAAGATTTGCATTGAAATTATGCCAAGTAGCACTCCGCATCAAAAATTCTCTTTTTATCATTTACCTACTCGAGGACGAGCAGGAATTAAGCTTGGGGATGCCTGATACGTCTCCAACGTATCTATAATTTTTGATTGCTCCATGCTATATTATCTACTATTTTGGACTATATTGGGCATTATTTTCCACTTTTACATTATTTTTGGGACTAACCTATTAACCGGAGGCCCAGCCCAGAATTGTTGTTTTTTGCCTATTTCAGTGTTTCAAATAAAAGGAATATCAAACGGAGTCCAAACGGAATAAAATCTTCGGGGACGTGATTTTCTCACCGAACGTGATCCAGGAGACTTGGACCCTACTACAAGGAAGCAAAGAGGTGTTCACGAGGGTGGGGGGCGCCCCCCCTAGGGCGCGCCCCCCTGCCTCGTGGGCCCCTCGGTGCTCCGCCGACGTACTCGTTCCTCCTATATATACACATGTACCCCCAAACGATCAGGACAGGAGCCAAAAACCTAATTCCACCGCCGCAACTTTCTGTATCCACCAGATCCCATCTTGGGGCCTGTTTCGGAGCTCCGCCAGAAGAGGGCCGTCATCACGGAGGGATTCTACATCATCATAGCCTCTCGGATGAAGTGTGAGTAGTTTACCTCAGACCTTCAGGTCCATAGTTAGTAGCTAGATGGCTTCTTCTCTCTCTTTGAATATCAATACAAAGTTCTCCCCCTCTCTTGTGGAGATCTATTCGATGTAATCTTCTTTTTGCGGTGTGTTTGTTGAGACCGATGAATTGTGGGTTTATGGCCAAGTCTATCTATGAATAATATTTGAATCTTCTCTGAATTCTTTTATGCATGATTGGTTATCTTTGCAAGTCTCTTCGAATTATCTGTTTGGTTTGGCCAACTAGATTGGTAGTTCTTGCCATGGGAGAAGTGCTTAGCTTTGGGTTCGATCTTACGGTGTCCTTACCCAGTGACAAAAGGGGCAACAAGGCACATATTGTAGCGTTGCCATCGAGGATAACAAGATGGGGTTTATTTCATATTGCATGAATTTATCTCTCTACATCATGTCATCTTGCTTAAGGCGTTACTCTGTTTTTTAACTTAATACTCAAGATGCATGCTGGATAGCGGTCGATGAGTGGAGTAATAGTAGTAGATGCAGAATCGTTTCGATCTACTTGTCACGGACGTGATGCCTATATACATGATCATGCCTAGATATTCTCATAATTATGCTCAATTCTATCAATTGCTCAACAGTAATTTGTTCACCCACCGTAGAGTACTTATGCTCTTGAGAGAAGCCACTAGTGAAACCTATGGCCCCCGGGTCTATTCTCATCATATCAATCTCCATCACTTTTATATTGTTTTGCTATTTACTTTGCTTTTACTTTTTACTTTGCATCTTTATATCAAAAATACCAAAAATATTCTATCTATCATATCTCACTCTCGTAAGTGACCGTGAAGGGCTTGACAACCCCTAATCGCGTTGGTTGCGAGTAGCTATCGCTTTGTGCACGTACGAGGGACTTGAGCGTGGGCTCCTACTGGATTGATACCTTGGTTCTCAAAAACTGAGGGAAATACTTACGCTACTCTGCTGCATCATCCCTTCCTCTTTGGGGAAAACCAACGCAAGCTCAAGACGTAGCAGCGAGGACAGGTGGTTAGCCCGATGCAGCACCAGCGACCCAAGTACATCCGAAGTCAGGGACGGAAACGGGAAATCACGACGCAGCAAAAACAAGCGCCGGAATAAAGAAGACAGCCCGAAGAGCACAGCGGTAAACGCCAGATTTAGAAGCTCGCGGCCAGGTCAACAAAAGCTGCCCTCCAAAGGCAACAGAGACGAACTGTCCAGCCTAAACAAGATTCTGGATAACATATGTCAGATCCACAACACCCCCGATAAGCCTGCAAATCATACCCATAGAGAATGTTGGGTTTTCAAGCAGTCCGACAAGCTCAACGTCGAACATAAGGGGCAGGATACACCAAGCAAAGACGAGGACGAGCCTCGCAAGCAAAGCACTGGGGAATAGAAGAAATTCCCACCAGAAGTCAAAACAGTCAACGTGTTACACGTGATAAAGGGGAGAAACAAAGCGGCACTCCCAGAGACACATGCCCCAGGGCCTATCACCGCGGAGTTCTGCCACTGTTCATCCCAACCGATCACCTTTAACCATCGGGATTACTCGACAAGTATCCGGCGTGCAGGATGGGATGCCTTGGTATTAGACCCAATAATTGACGAATACCACTTCACACGAGTCCTAATGGATGGCGGAAAAGCAGTTTAAACCTGATATATCATGACACAGTCCGCAACATGGGGATAGACCCAGCAAAAATTAGCCATAGCAATACTACCTTTAAAGGAGTAACGCCAGGCCCAGAAGCCCATTGCACAGGCTCCCTGCTACTAGAGGTTATATTCGGCTTTCCCGATAACTTCCGCAGTGAAAAGTTAACCTTCCACATCGCTCCATTCCAAAGTGGCTATCAAGCACTGCTCGGACGCGAAGCTTTCGCTCGCTTTAACGCAATACCGCATTACGCTTCTCTCATGCTTAAGATGCCCGGTCCACGCGGCACCATTAACGTCGTGGAATTGTCATGGCGGATGTCCTCTTGTAAGGACTTAATCGTGGAGCCATCGCAACTAGGAAGCTTAAAGGGGTTAATCGGGACAAAGGACACGCGAGGTTTATACTTGTTCGGCCCCTTGCGGTGAAGGAAGGCCTACGTCTAGTTGGGTTGGTATTGCTTGAGGTTTTGATGACCAGGGAGCAAGATATGCTATGCCCGGTTCTTGATTGGTTGTTTCTTGACCTAAGCCGCCGGCGGGTCGTTTCCTTATATACACGGGTTGATGCCCTGCGGCCTACAGAGTCCTGGCCGGATCATAAATAGTGTCTGAATCGGTGACTAGTTACCTCTACCTTATGTTACAAGTCATGCCATTACGGCGGTTTGTCTCTATGGGCCTTAAGCTTTATGAACCGCCATCCTCACGCTGGGTCTTGGGCTTCCTTTACGACGAGTCTCCTTTGCATAACCCGGCCCCTCCTGGCCGGCTTACTCAAATAGTTATATCCCCAACATTAGGCCCCAGATTGATTTGGACCGGTTCATGTCAATCTTAAAATACCTTAAGAATCAGTCCTTCTGCCTTCTGTCTGTGGAAAGGTCATAACCCATTGTGACATCATCTTCTGGATCCGGGTTAACCCACTGTGGCATCATCTTTTAATTAAACCCTTATCTTATTTCATCATATCTTCAACGGATCTTTGCCTTAACTGACCATCCCGAAAATTGAGGTGTCGGGGTCGTTTGTAAAATGATATTCCGTCTCCTTGTTTCTCGCGCCGTCTTGGTCGGCCCCTCCTTATAAATAGATGCGACCTAGGTCTTTTTCATTTCCTTCAGTCGTCTTCCTCCTCGCACCTCCTTCTTTGCTGCTCAAGCTCCGCCGCCGCCGCCGCCGACCCCCTTGTCTTCACCGACTCAGGCCGCTGCATCACCCTGATTCTGACCAGAAAACGATGGCGACCCTCCGCAGTTCTTCCGCATCTGTGAGTTCCTCTTTTCCCCCTTCTCAGATCTGCATTGAAACCGTCTTGAGTTCATCGCCGTTTATCGCCGCCCGATGCAAACCTCCATTAGTTCTCACCTCCAATGCCTTGTTTAGATTATAAAAACAACTTAGAACTGCTGCGAAAAATGTTTGTGCTTATCTGGTATGAGAACAGATCTCATTTCCCTTGTTTTGGAAGCCCTCCGCGAGTATATGAACTTCTCTGTACTGTTTTAGGTCTAGAAATATTTTCCTTTCCAGAGCATCGTTTGATCCAAAATAATGATTGCAACTTGTGAAACCTGTTTGTTCCACACTTAGCCAAAAACCTGCATCTGTTGACTCTGTTTCAGCCATAGTAGTCCGTGTAGCCAGTTTAAGATAATACCGGCTGTCAGCACCGCTTGCCTCTGGCGACTTAAGAAAACCTTAATCATCTTTAATACCTGTAGCTGTTAAACATTATCACATAGTTACCTGTATGTCATTAGGCCCCTTCTTAAGCCGCCATCTTAAATAACCCAATAATGTTTATTCTCCGGGTTATAATAAACCGGAAAAATTTCCTTTATCTTGTTGTAGGCTTCAATTTACCCAATGGCACCCAAAGCTGTTAAACCTCCAGTTACCTGCAACTGGGTCCCATCCATTGTTACAGAGAGCAAACTGTCCGAGTTTGTAAAGTCTGGCCATCTGCCCAAGAAGGATGTCATGTCTTATCGTGCTCCTGAACCGTCTGAAGAGAAACCTCAACCCAAGGAAGGGGAGGTGATCATTTTTACCGATCACATGAGCCGGGGATTTGCTCCTCCCGGTTCAAAATTCTTTAGAGACGTTCTGCACTTCTTTGACTTAAGACCTCAAGACATCGGGCCCAATTCCGTGTCAAATATCTGCAACTTCCAAGTTTTCTGTGAGGTCTACCTTGGAGAAGAACCCAGCCTACTTTTGTTCAGGGAATTGTTCTATTTGAACCGGCAGAATGAGCGGGCCAACGGGCCCAGTCTGGAGCTTGGTGGCATATCGATTCAAAGGCGGAGAGACTGCCTGTTCCCTTATGCTGAATTGCCGAGTCATCCAAAGGACTGGAACCAGACATGGTTCTACTGCCAAGATACTTCTCCGGCTGGTGAAAACCCGCTGCCCGGCTTCCGTGCATTGCGCCTTGAACCTACTCACCCGCTGCCGGATAAGTTGACTGCTATTGAACGTCTGCCACTCACCCCCAAGATCAAGAAGATTAAAGCTCTTTTAGGGAACGGCTTAGATGGCATTGACCTGGTCCGAGTCTGGGTTGCTTGGAGAATAATTCCGTTAAGCCGCCGCCCCGGCTTAATGTGTAATTATTCAGGCGAGAAAGATGACCCTCAGCGTCATAGTCCTGACGACTTACCAGATGACGTAGTGGAAGCTACAACTCAGTCTTTGTTGAAAGAGGGCACAGTGAATAGTAACGCTTTCGGCTTACTACCTTTTTGCCAGAAGAACCCGGCCCCTGCAGTAAGTTTCCAGCCGTCGGGTTATTTTTTACCATGTTATACTGTATTCTTACGCATAACCCTTTATAACCTTTTACAGGCAAATGATAACTTCTGGAAAATCCAATATGATCATGAGGCGGCCAAGACAGCCAGGGCGGCCAAGAGGGCCGAAAGGAAAACCGCCAAGCCCACCACTTCAAGGAAAAGGAAGCCAAGCGCTTCTGAGTTGTTTCAGCTTGATGATACTGATGATAATGAGGAAGAGGTAACTTTTTAATTTCCCTTTCTCCTTTATCACTACTTTACTGATATTAACCTTCTTTCAGGGAGACACGGGCAACAGCCAACCCGTCGAGGAAGAGGTAATTATAATCTCCTCCGACTCCGAACTTCGGCCGCGTCAGAAAATTCGAAGAGTAACCCGGAAAGTAAGATTTTCACACCCTTTGGCTTACCAAGATCCTGACTTTCTTTTGAAGCAACAGCAATTTGAAAACCGGAGGCAGACCCGGACCAACAAGGATGCAGAGCTATCCTCCGGCTTGCCTGACACAACCCGGAAGCGTCGGACTGAGGTTATCTCCAATTTATACCCTTTTTTACCTTTGGCGGGTCTAATCCGTCAACCTCTCAATTCCTCTGACTCCAATTACCAGGATACCTCTCCTTCATCCGGCGAGTCCATGCAATCAAACATGCCGGCTTTTAAGACTGCCCCTGGGTAATATCAATTTATTCACCTTATGTTTTTCTTTCTTCATGTTTCTTTACTTATTTCTCTGCTTTGCCCACAGCGTGCAGGTTAAGCCCAGGAAGAAAACCAAGAAAGATAAACCGGCCCAAACCCCTGTGGTGACTGAACCGGAACAGGGTATAGCTGCTCCCAACTCTTCCACACATCAACCGCCGCCTGAGCCGGCTCAAGACATTGCAGCACCAACTTCTGACCCGCCTGCTGAAGATATTCTTGATGGTTCTGTTAACCCGGAGGCACCTAGCCCAGTCAAAACGACTGGCCCAGAAGTGGAATTTCTCAAGGCTCAATTCGTTGAGCCGGACAGGCCCACCATCCTTGCCAACTGCTCGGCTAAAGAGGAGTTGCTAGAACGCCGTAAGGCCAAGATGGATATCACCGACTATACTCATTTGAGTATTGGAGAGATCGTCTCGGGCTATATCAACCAGGTGCAAAGCAGCCGTGACCTGGAAATTGACATGGTGAAGCAAATACAGCAAAAATCTGAGGTGTGACTTATGCTTCCTTACTTTCAATCATACTTACTGTACCAGCCCCCAAGTCTATTGCTTATGAATAAATATGTTGTAGACTTAGAAAAATTGTTAGAGCTGCTTGCCCGGCTTAAAGAAAAATATTTAAACCGGATGTAACACAATACCTTTAACTTGCGATACACATTAGCCCCCAAGTGCCAAGTATCTTTGCTTGCAAAGTATTTGGGACTTAATATCCAGGACCGGCTTAATAATTTAGAAAGCTTCGGTATACATTAGCCCCCAAGTGTCAAGTATCTTTGCTTGCAAAGTGCTTGGGACTTAATATTATTTACCGTAATCTTGACTACTATCCGGTGCAATGCAGGCCATCATAAGTCAATTTGAATCGGAGATTGTTGACCTGAAGAACCGCGTGGCAGCCCAGGAGATTGAAACTCAAAAGGCTAACTCCAAATTTGAATTCAGCGTCTCTGAACAAGAGAAGCTGAAGAAAAATTTTGAGTTGGAGAAGAAAATTTGGACCGACGAAAAGGCCGGACTAGTGACCCGGGCCGAGACGGCAGAGGCGTTGCTGGCAAATGCAACAGCCGAAACTGACCGCTTACAACGCCAGATATCTCGGATGGTCTCAGCGATCTTTGGTAAGTTATCTTAAGCAAGCATTAAATATTGTAAATATTCCTTCAATTGTTACCTGAGGTTTACCTTATACTTACCAATACAGGCCCTAGGAGCACAAACCTCAAGCAGAATATGCTGATCAAATTGAAGGCGGTGTATACTCTAGTAGAGCAACTGTACATCGGGTCACAACGTGCCTTGGCCGTTTGTAGCCTTATCAAATGATGTGACCTACCTCTTGCAAGATGTGTTACAACGGCTTGCTGTACTTCCTCAGCGGATTCAAGAGTTTGAGACGGCCCAAGGCAAGAGCCGGAGCAATAGCCGCTTTGAGTTGGGCCAAAGCCTGGTTACCAGAGCTAGACCCGGCCGAGATCCCTCTTGGGTATCCACGTTTAAAGGAGGATGGCACTCCATTTGATGAAAAGGATTTCACCACCTGCGTGAGGGATATACGCCCTGTGGCCACTCAAATTGGAAACGACACTGACCTCACCAAGTGTCAGCCGGGTTATGACAAGGAGAATCGGAGAATCCCCACGCCGCATTATGACGATGTCAGCTTGATCCCTCCAATCCATAAGCACACCTTTGCCCCTGAAGTCGACCCAGCCGGTTTAATAGATGATGAAGCTGAGTTTGAGGCCTTGAGTGGCATTGACTGGGCCTCATCATCCTTCCAGGACAAAGCAGCCGGCGGAGAGGCGGAGAAGGATAACCCGGAAGCTTCAAGTCAACCCCAAGAGTAGATTCCCAGGCGCCACCTGCTTATGTCGTTGTAGAAAAACAATGCCGCATCATTCAGACTCGGGGAGTCTTGTAACAGAGTAGAAAATACTTTGAGTTTTGCTATGCCTTTGCGCACGCTTATGGCCCTTAATACTTGCATAAGCCGCCGTCACTATGCACTTTGTAGTTTATATGAATCTGTTATGTCCTTTGCAGAAATGTCTTGCATTGCCCTGTCATGCTTACAGCTGCTTTTCCGGCTTATATAAGCCAACCCCTGAGGGTAAGTTTAACTCCTGAAAATTGGCACATAAAAGTTCACCTGGTACTTAACAACCTGATGTAACCAGTATTAATCCTGGAGGATTGCAATGTATTCCATTGTATTTTCAAGAGGGTCACAAGATATCCAATGTTGATACTTGTAAAATATGATGAACAAAATTCAAGGGTTTCTGATTCGAATACGATCAGTGAACCGTTCCAAAGGGGTTGAGCTAAGATTCGGATACGATCTGTTAGCCCCCAGTGGCTGTGGCGATGCCGATCAAGTGGGTATCGACAGCTATGTTCTCTTTGGTTCGAATACGACCTATGTTTGAACAGGAAGCCCCCAAGTGACCATAAGAGTTGTTTAATGACGCTGATTCGAATACGATCCACGTCAGACCCAAAGGGGTTAAGCTATGATTCAAATATGATCAAGAAGCCCCCAAGTGGGTTTGGCAGTATGCCGATCAAGTGGGTATCGACAGCTATGTTCTCTTTGGTTCGAATACGACCTATGTTTGAACAGGAAGCCCCCAAGTGATCACGGCTAGATTCAGATATGATCATAAGCCGGACCAAAGGAAAGCCGGATTCAGATATGATCCGCTTTTCCTTGGTTATCTCCACCACCTGGCAAAGAAAACACATAAACCTTTTTGGGAGTGGAAAAAAGGACAGAGGTCCTGCTTTATTGCTTTATGTAATATACATAGTATAAGTATATACACATTAGAGCCGATGGCTCAAGTATAATAAGGCCGAAGATGAGCGATATTCCACGGCCGACGGGTCTCCTCCTCCGACTTACGTGAGTCTTTGTGCTCCCGAACGTCGATAAGGTAGTATGATCCGTTGTTCAGATTCTTGCT
The DNA here is from genome assembly GCF_018294505.1 of Triticum aestivum. Taxonomy (NCBI): domain Eukaryota; kingdom Viridiplantae; phylum Streptophyta; class Magnoliopsida; order Poales; family Poaceae; genus Triticum; species Triticum aestivum. The sequence continues at coordinate 136,279,365 of NC_057806.1, forward strand.
GACCACAAAGGGTCCTTCCCAAGGAGGGGATAGCTTGTGCATGTCAGATTGATCCTGGATGAGTCGGAGCACTAAGTCGCCTTCCTGAAAGGTTCTGGACCTAACCCGGCGGCTGTGGTAGCGGCGCAGGTCTTGCTGGTAAATAGCCGAGCGGGCTATTGCCAAGTCTCGCTCTTCATCCAACAGGTCAAGTGCGTCTTGCCGAGCTTTTTCATTGTCTTCCTCAACATAAGCCGCCACACGGGGTGAGTCATGACGGATGTCACTTGGCAGGACCGCCTCTGCTCCATACACCATAAAGAAAGGCGTGTAACCCGTAGATCTGTTAGGTGTAGTATTGATGCTCCAAAGTACAGAAGGTAACTCCTCCACCCAACAACCCGGCGTCCGCTGCAAGGGGACCAAGAGCCGGGGCTTGATACCCCTCAAGATTTCTTGATTAGCTCGTTCTGCTTGACCATTGGATTGAGGGTGAGCCACAGCTGAAACGTCAAGCCGGATATGCTCTCGTTGACAGAACTCTTCCATAGCTCCTTTGGAGAGGTTAGTGCCATTATCAGTTATAATGCTGTGTGGAAAACCAAAGCGAAAAATCACCTTTTTCATAAACTGGACCGCCGTGGCTGCATCACACTTACTGACTGGCTCCGCCTCCACCCACTTTGTGAACTTGTCAACCGCCACCAAGAGGTGCGTCTTTTTATCCTTAGACCTTTTGAAAGGCCCGACCATATCAAGCCCCCAGACTGCAAACGGCCAAGTAATTGGAATCATCCTCAATTCTTGAGCCGGCACATGGGCTCGTCGTGAGAATTTCTGACATCCGTCACATTTACTGACCAGGTCTTCTGCATCAGCATGAGCCGTCAGCCAATAAAACCCATGACGGAAAGCTTTGGCCACAAGAGGTTTTGAGCCGGCGTGATGACCACAATCGCCTTCATGAATCTCACGAAGGATCTACTGACCCTCTGTAGGTGACACACAATGTTGAAATGCTCCAGTGACGCTGCAGTGATGTAACTCGCCATTAACAATTGTCATGGACTTGGACCGCCGGGCGATTTGTCTTGCCAAGGTCTCATCTTCAGGCAACTCTCCCCGGGTCATGTAAGCCAAATAAGGCACTGTCCAATCCGGGATAACGTGGAGAGCCGCCACCAGCTGTGCCTCCGGGTCTGGTATTGCCAGATCTTCCTCTGTAGGTAACTTAACAGAAGGATTATGCAAAACATCAAGAAAGGTGTTAGGCGGCACCGGCTTACGCTGAGACCCCAGCCGGCTTAAGGCATCAGCCGCCTCATTCTTCCTTCGATCAATGTGTTCCACCACATAACCCTTGAAATGTCCAGCCACAGCATCGACTTCACGATGGTAAGCCGCCATAAGGGGATCTTTAGAGTCCCACTTGCCTGACACCTGTTGAGCCACAAGGTCTGAGTCTCCCAAGCATCTTACCCGGCTCAAGTTCATCTCTTTGGCCATCCGGAGACCATGGAGTAGGGCCTCGTACTCAGCTGCATTGTTAGTACAAGGAAACATAAGCCAGAGCACATAACAAAATTTGTCACCTCGAGGGGAAGTTAACACGACTCCAGCCCCCGAGCCTTCCAACTGTCTGGACCCATCAAAGTGAATAGTCCAATAAGTGTTATCGGGCTTCTCCTCAGGTGCCTGTAGCTCTGTCCAGTCATTGATGAAATCCACCAAAGCTTGAGACTTAATGGCAGTGTGTGGTACGTACTTCAGACCATGAGGCCCGAGCTCGATGGCCCACTTGGCGACTCGTCCTGTAGCCTCTCTGTTCTGAATAATGTCTCCCAAGGGGGCAGAACTTACCACAGTGATAGGGTGACCTTGGAAGTATTGCTTCAGCTTCCGGCTTGCCATGAACACCCCGTAAACAAGTTTCTGCCAATGAGGATATCTTTGTTTTGACTCGATGAGTACTTCACTGACATAATAAACCGGCCGTTGAACCGGATGTTCCTTACCAGCCTCCTTGCGCTCTACCACAATTGCCACACTGACGGCTCGTGAATTAGCAGCCACATATAACAGCAAAGGCTCTTTGTCAATGGGAGCTGCAAGAACTGGCGGCTCAGATAACTGCCTCTTCAAATCCTCAAAAGCAGCATTAGCAGCATTACTCCAGACAAAGGTGTCTGCCTTCTTCATCAGTTGGTACAGCGGTAGGGCCTTCTCACCTAACCGGCTTATGAACCGGCTTAAAGCGGCAACACGACCCGCCAGTCGCTGAACATCATTGATACATGCCGGTTTAGCCAAAGAAGTGATTGCCTTAATCTTCTCCGGATTAGCCTCGATGCCCCTGTTTGAGACCAAGAATCCCAAAAGCTTGCCTGCAGGCACACCAAATACACACTTCTCCGGGTTAAGCATCATTTTGTAAACCCGGAGATTGTCAAAGGTTTCTCTGAGATCAGATATCAAGGTTTCCGCCTCTCTGGATTTCACCACTATGTCATCCACATAAGCATGAACATTGCGCCCAATCTGATTGTGGAGACAATTCTGTACACACCGTTGATAAGTCGCCTGGGCACTCTTGAGCCCAAAAGGCATAGACACATAGCAGAAGGCTCCAAACGGAGTGATGAAAGCCGTCTTCTCCTGGTCCTTAACTGCCATCTTGATCTGATGATAACCAGAGTAAGCATCCAAAAAGCTCAAACGCGCACAACCCGCCGTAGCATCAATGATTTGATCAATACGGGGGAGAGCGAAAGGATCAGCCGGACAAGCCTTATTTAAGTCCGTGTAATCCACACACATCCGCCAGGTGCCGTTTTTCTTGAGCACGAGCACCGGGTTAGCCAACCACTCCGGGTGAAAAACTTCGACAATGAACCCAGCCGCCAAGAGCCGGGCGACCTCTTCTCCTATAGCTTTTCGTCGTTCCTCATTGAATCGCTGCAGAAACTGCCTGACCGGCTTATACTTCGGATCAATATTAAGAGTGTGCTCAGCGAGTCCTCTCGGTACACCCGGCATGTCAGAAGGCTTCCATGCAAAGATGTCCCGGTTCTCACGGATGAACTCGATGAGCGCGCTTTCCTATTTAGGATCCATGTTGGCACTGATGCTGAATTGCTTAGATGAATCGCCCGGAGTAAAATCAACAAGCTTAGTCTCTGCAGCCGATTTAAACTTCATGGCCGGGTCATGCTCCGTAGTCGGCTTCTTGAGGGAGGTCATATCCGCCGGGTCAATGTTATCTTGATAAAATTTGAGCTCCTCTGCTGCACAGACAGACTCGGCATAAGCCGCATCGCCTTCTTCGCATTCCAGGGCCACCTTTCGGCTTCCATGCACAGTGACGGTACCCTTGTAACCCGGCATCTTGAGCTGTAAATAAACATAACACGGCCGCGCCATGAACTTGGCATAAGCCGGCCGCCCGAACAAAGCGTGATATGGACTCTTGATTTTTAACACTTCAAAAGTTAACTTTTCCGCCCTAGAATCATGCTCGTCTCCAAAGGCCACCTCTAGCTCAATCTTACCCACAGGATACGCTGATTTACCAGGCACCACTCCATGGAAGACGGTGTTGGAAGTCTTTAAATTCTTGTCAGTTAAGCCCATGCGCCGAAAGGTCTCGTAATAGAGGATGTTGATGCTGCTACCTCCATCCATGAGCACCTTAGTAAATTTATAACCACCAACCTGCGGTGCCACTACCAGGGCCAGTTGACCCGGATTATCAACCCGGGGAGGGTGATCCTCCCTGCTCCAGACAATAGGCTGTTCCGACCACCTCAAGTAACGAGGGACTGCCGGCTCAACAGAATTCACCGCCCTCCTATGAACTTTCTGATCACGTTTACACAAACTTGTGGTGAACACGTGATACTGCCCACTGTTTAGCTGTTTTGGATGGCTCTGATAACCCGACTGCTGCTGCTGCTGACCTCCTTGACCAGACTGCTGTTGATTATAACCACCCTGGCTTCCCTGAAAACCGGATCCTGAACCGCCGCCCGGGCCATGAAAGCCGCCAGCTCCTGAGCCGCCGCCTGGGCCTTGATTGCCATCAAACGTATTAGAATTCTTGAAAGCCTTCATGATTGCGCAATCCTTCCATAAATGAGTCGCTGGTCGTTCCCGGGTGCCGTGTTTCGGGCAGGGCTCATTGAGTAGTTGCTCAAGAGACGGACCTGACCCGCCAAACCGAGGGGGTGGCTTTCCTTTGCGCTTCTGATTGTTACCCTGTGCATTGGCCACAAATTCCGGGTTACCGTCCGCCTTACGCTTATTGCCTCCTTGACTCGCCGGGTTATGCTGCTGACCCTTTCCATTACCGTTCTTCTTTCCCTTCCCTGTCTTTTCCTCATCAGACGCGGGATCCTTGGTACTATCAGAATCGGCATACTTGACTAAAGCCGCCATCAGCGTCCCCATATCGTTGCAATCACGCTTAAGGCGCCCCAGTTTCTGTCTCAGAGGCTCAAAGCGGCAATTCTTCTCCAGCATGAGAACTGCTGAGCCGGCATCCATCTTGTCAGACGAATGTATTATATCTTTGACCCGGCGCACCCAATGAGTCGTAGATTCACCTTCCTCCTGCTTACAATTTGTCAGGTCCACAATCGACATAGACTGCTTGCAAGTGTCCTTGAAGTTCTGGATGAAACGGGCCTTTAGCTCCGCCCATGAACTAATGGAATTGGGTGGCAAACCCTTTAACCAAGAACGGGCCGTTCCATCCAACATCATGGTGAAGTATTTAGCCATCGCTTCATCACTAACCTCCAGCAGCTCCATGGCCATCTCGTAACTTTCAATCCACGCCCCAGGCTGTAAATCAGCCGTATAATTCGGCACCTTTTGAGGTCCCTTGAAATCCTTGGGCAGACGTACATTACGTAGAGCCGGTACCAGACAAGGAACTCCTCCGGTTCTAGTGGCAACACCCGCCTCAACAGAAGTCGTCGGGTAAGCCGGTGAGTCCTGTTGGGCTGCTAGCTGAGCCGCTAGTTGAGCCGCCCGCTCGTCCTCCTGACGTATCCGATCCTGAACCGGGTTATACCCGCCGGGTTGGTTCCGGCGCTGAGCGCTACTTGACAAGGCCTCTGACTCCATGTGTCTACTGTAACTCGGGCTCCGATTTTGATGAGGCGGAGCTAACCAGGGTAGAGGAGTTGAGTGAATCCTGTCCCGGCTGTAGGAGTAGGTCTCTTGCTGAGCCAGGGCTGTTTGGACAAGTTCCCTGATCCTCCGGGTTTCCACCGCTGTCGGATCATCACCATCTACTGGGAGAGCCGCCAAACGTGCTGATACTGCGATTAAGTTCTCCATGGGGTTGGAGAAGTGACCCTGTGGTATTGGTACGTAATGGGGCAGTGTCGTATTGCCGTGAAGAGGCGCCATCACCGGAGGCTGGACTGGGCCTCCCGCTCCGGATCTCATAAACTGATTTGCACCTGGCGGGTTACTTGGGCCGGCCCTGGGTGTAGCAAAGAGATTCCGAGGATCATAAATCTGAGGTAAACGGGACTGAGTTTTCTGATGTCTCCTCCTCATTACCTCATTAGATGCGTTCAAGCTCAACGTGAGCTGAAAGGCCTCTGCCTGAAGTGGCTAATCTAGTATCTTCAGCTGCTAAGGTTTCCTTGGCCCGGGCGATCTCATCGCGAACCTGTGCCACCTCTGCCTCATGCTCAGATTGGTTCGCAGGGACGACTGTAGCAGTTAACAAGGCCGTAATTTTATCCATGAGATCCATCAGCACCTGAGCCGGTGAGCGCACAGGGCCTCCTGCCCCGGCTGCTCCTAACCCGGACGTTATCGCCGCTGAGGCCGTAGAATTTTGGCCGGGTTGAGTACCAGCCATGAAGACTCCTGCCCAGTTTGGCGACTCTGAGGGGTCCGGAATAGTGCTGCCATCGAAACAGCCCCCAAGCACACCATCTTGAACTTGATACAACGAATCTGTTGAGCCGGCGAACGAATCACCATCAGGGAGGACGGCCGGCTCACCATCACCTTCAGATCCTTCAGAAAGTTCACCTCCATGGATGCAACCCACAAAGGCACGCTTCACGACGGGTTGAGCTCGGGCAGGTTTCGCACGCTGAGCCATCTCGACGAGATCGGTGCAGCTGTTCGGCTCAGGGCCTGGCTCACCAATCCGGCCAATGAAGACGTGAATTCCTCCAAAGGGGACCCGGTACCCGTACTCAATTGAGCCGGCGTCGGGGCCCCAGCCTTCGTCGTTGATGTAGATCTTGCCGTGACGACTCTTGGTCATCCGGCCAACTGCGTATCCCTTGAGCCCTTCGAAGCTGCCCTTCAAGAACTCAAATCCACCGTGCGCTGGCCCCACGGTGGGCGCCAACTGTCGTGGAATTGTCACGGCAGATGTCCTCTTGTAAGGACTTAATCGTGGAGCCATCGCAACTAGGAAGCTTAAAGGGGTTAATCGGGACAAAGGACACGCGAGGTTTATACTAGTTCAGCCCCTTACGGTGAAGGAGGGCCTACGTCTAGTTGGGTTGGTATTGCTTGAGGTTTCGATGACCAGGGAGCAAGATATGCTATGCCCGGTTCTCTATTGGTTGTTTCTTGCCCTAAGCCGCCGGCGGGCCGTTCCCTTATATACACGGGTTGACGCCCTGCGGCCTACAGAGTCCCGGCCGGATCATAAACAGTGTCCGGCTCGGTGACTAGTTACCTCTACCTTATGTTACAAGTCATGCCATTACGGCGGTTTGTCTTTATGGGCCTTAAGCTTTATGAACCGCCATCCTCACGCTAGGTCTTGGGCTTCCTTTACGACGAGTCTTCTTTGCATAACCCGGCCCCTCCTGGCCGGCTTACTCAAATAGTTATATCCCCAACAATTACAGTAAATGGAAATATTGAGCGCTCCTTGCGCATGGAAGACCGTGCGGCTGCCTTGGTAGCCGCACACTAAACGGCCTCACCAACTAAAGCATCTAACAGGTCGTTAAGACCACGGACGCGGTTAGATGAGTTCGGCACAGCTATATGTAATTGATACAGTTTTGATGGCTATACCCCTATTACAATACAAGGGGCTCAACGCGCGCAAACAAGTGGCAATTAGGCTCAACTTTACTCATCTTGAACTGTACATAGTTTCTTTAGTATAACCTACCTTTTTGCACGACAACTTTTCAACTAAGTTCCTCTCTTTTATAGATGACCATCATGCTACACCCGTCTAGGATACGGCACAACGAGACACAGGTGCAGACGTGCAGCAGGGACCCGTTCCAAGGATTCTTTTTAGATTAAGACCCTACGTAAACCTTTTTTACTGTCTCTTGTTGATACACATCCCCCGGATTCTCAGTACATTTGAGAAGGATGCTGACGTATTGGCATGTGGCCACGTCAGAATATTGCACGTACCTGGACACCAGGGGCTTATTACAAAGGGCACTGCTTAAGCCCGGTTTCCACCATAAAGACCGAATACCTTAGGGAGTGTTCGGCATTGCGAGTTTGGCCTTATATGCATCAGCTCTGAATCATGTCTTTGGTCAAATGTTGGGTTTGCCTGGCTCATGTGTTTTGCTGCCTTACGTTCCTCTCTATCGGCTAAGGCGGCACCAGGAGAACTACTGCGATTGTGCCCTAGTTCATCCGGACGAGCACCTTAGTAGAGAAAGCCGCAAACTGACTGTCATGATATAGCGTGAGACTGGTCAACCACTCGATGACCTAGCGGAATCTTCAGGATTCCTCCGCTTTAATGAAGGGCCGTTTCCCGGCCAGGCATGTACGCACCCCGAATTCGGATGAGTGCGGAGCCACCAAGGGCTATATAGTAGCCCCATTGTCAAACTCCTCTGGCTAAGTGAAAGTGTTAAAGCATTATAGTCTGGTTGCCTAGTTCGCTGCGCTATCACCTCCTTAATGGACCAATTGGATCAAGTGTGAACATGCGTCTTCTGCGAACACCCCCGCATTATATGCGTGGGGGCTAAAACCGACGACTGTAATCTTTCAGGTTATATACATATATACATAAACGGCCGCACAGGAGGCATGATAGCACTTTTGGGCAAAAGTATAAATACAGCCTTGATAAATTCAATAAAACATTGTTTTTACAATGGGAATACATGTCACTCAAACATAATATTCTTCGAGCACTGAGCCTCTATCGAACGAGCGCCTTCAGGAACTTCTTCAAAGTAGTGCTCGGCAGCCACACGGCCTATGGCCAAACCCTGTGCCGCAACAGTGGTGGCATCCATCTCCGCCCAGTATGTTTTGACATGGGTGCTATGTCTTGAGCTTGCGTTGGTTTTCCCCGAAGAGGAAGGGATGGTGCAGGAGAGTAGCGTAAGTATTTCCCTTAGTTTTTGAGAACCAAGGTATCAATCCAGTACGAGGCCACGCTCAAGTCCCTCGTACCTGCACAAAGCGATAGCTACTCGCAACCAACGCGATTACGGGTTGTCAATCCCTTCATGGTCACTTACGAGAGTGAGATCTGATAGATATAATATTTTTGGTTTTTTTGGTATAAAGATGCAAAGTAAAAAAGCAAAGCAAGATTAAAGTGACGGAGATTCATATGATGAGAATAGACCCGGGGGCCATAGGTTTCACTAGTGGCTTCTCTCAAGAGCATAAGTATTCTACGGTGGGTGAACAAATTACTGTTGAGCAATTGACAGAATTGAGCATAGTTATGAGAATATCTAGGCATGATCATGTATATAGGCATCACGTCCGTGACAAGTAGACCGAAACGATTCTGCATCTACTACTATTACTCCACTCATCGACCGCTATCCAGCATGCATCTAGAGTATTAAGTTAAAAACAGAGTAATGCCTTAAGCAAGATGACATGATGTAGAGAGATAAATTCATGCAATATGAAATAAACCCCATCTTGTTATCCTCGATGGCAACGATACAATACGTGCCTTGCTGCCCCTTCTGTCATTGGGTAAGGACACTGCAAGATCGAACCCAAAGCTAAGCACTTCTCCCATGGCAAGAACTACCAATCTAGTTGGCCAAACGAAACGAATAATTCAAAGAGACTTGCAAAGATAACCAATCATACATAAAAGAATTCAGAGAAGATTCAAATATTATTCATAGATAGACTTGATCATAAACCCAAAATTCATCGATCTCAACAAACACACCGCAAAAAGAAGATTACATCGAATAGATCTACACAAGAGAGGGGAGAACTTTGTATTGAGATCCAAAAAGAGAGAAGAAGCCATCTAGCTACTAACTATGGACCCGAAGGTCTGAGGTAAACTACTCACACTTCATCGGAGGGGCTAGGATGATGTAGAAGCCCTCCGTGATGATGGCCCTCTTCCGGCGGAGCTCCAGAATAGGCCCCAAGATGGGATCTCGTGGATACAGAAAGTTACGGCAGTGGAATTAGGTTTTTGGCTCTTGTTCTGATCGTTTGGGGGTACGTGTGTATATATAGGAGGAACAAGTACGTCGGTGGAGCACCGAGGGGCCCACGAGGCAGGGGGCGCGCCCTTGGGGGGGCGCACCCCCCACCCTCGTGACCTCCTCTTTGATTCCCTGGAGTAGGGTCCAAGTCTCCTGGATCACGTTCGGTGAGAAAATCACATTCCCGAATATTTTATTCCGTTTGGACTCCGTTTGATATTTTGTTTCTCTGAAACACTGAAATAGGCAAAAAACAGCAATTCTGGGCTGGGCCTCCGGTTAATAGGTTAGTCCCAAAAATAATATAAAAGTGGAAAATAAAGCCCAATATAGTCCAAAACAGTAGATAATATAGCATGGAGCAATCAAAAATTATAGATACGTTGGAGACGTATCAGGCATCCCCAAGCTTAATTCCTGCTCGTCCTCGAGTAGGTAAATGATAAAAAGAGAATTTTTGATGCGGAGTGCTACTTGGCATAATTTCAATGCAGATCTTCTTAATTGTGGTATGAATATTCAGATTAGAAAGATTCAAGACAAAAGTTTATATTGACATAAAAATAATAATACTTCAAGCATACTAACAAAGCAATTGTGTCTTCTCAAAATAACATGGCCAAAGAAAGTTATCCCTACAAAATCATATAGTCTGGCTATGCTCCATCTTCACCACACATAGTATTTAAATCATGCACAACCCCGATGACAAGCCAAGCAATTGTTTCATACTCTAACTTTTTCAAAACTTTTTCAATCTTCACGCAATACATGAGCGTGAGCCATGGATATAGCACTATAGGTGGAATAGAATGGCGGTTCTGGAGAAGACAAAAAGGAGAAGATAGTCTCACATCAACTAGGCGTATCAGCGGGCTATGGAGATGCCCATCAATAGATATCAATGTGAGTGAGTAGGGATTGCCATGCAACGAATGCACTAGAGCTATAAATGTATGAAAGCTCAACAAAAGAAACTAGTGGGTGTGCATCCAACTTGCTTGCTCATGAAGACCTAGGGCAATTTGAGGAAGCCCATCATTGGAATATACAAGCCAAGTTCTATAATGTAAAATTCCCACTAGTATATGAAAGTGACAACATATGAGACTCTCTATATGAAGAACATGGTGCTACTTTGAAGCACAATATATGAGACTCGCTATATCATGGTGCTACTTTGAAGCACAAGTGTGGAAAAAAGAATAGTAGCATTGCCCCTTTTATTTATTTTCTTTTTTTTGGGCCTTTTTTTTTCTTTGGCCTTTCTCTTTTTTTTGGACAATGCTCTATTGAATGATGACCATCACACTTTTATTTATTTACAACTCAATGATTACAACTCGATTCTAAAACAAAGTATGACTCTATATGGATGCCTCCGGCGGTGTACCAGGATATGCAATGAATCAAGAGTGACAAGTATGAAAAAATTATGAACGGTGGCTTTGCCACAAATACTATGTCAACTACATGATCATGATAAGCAATATGACAATGATGAATGTGTCACGATGAACTAGATGGTGGAAAGTTGCATGGCAATATATCTCATAATGGCTATGGAAATGCCATAATAGGTAGGTATGGTGGCTATTTTGAGGAAGGTATATGGTAGGTGTATGATACCGGCGAAAGGTGCGCAGTATTAGAGAGGCTAGCAAAGGTGGAAGGGTGAGAGTGCGTATAATCCATGGACTCAACATTAGTCATAAAGAACTCATATACTTATTGCAAAAATCTAGAAGTTATCAAAGCAAAGTATTACGTGCATGCTCCTAGGGGGATAGATTGGTAGGAAAATACCATCGCTCATCCTCGACCGCCACTCATAAGGATGACAATCAATAAATAAATCATGCTCCGACTTCATCACATAACGGTTCCCCATACGTGCATGCTACGAGAATCACAAACTTTAACACAAGTATTCTTTAAATTCACAACTACTCAACTAGCATGACTGTAATATTATCACCTCCATATCTCAAAACAATTATCATGCTTCAATATTTTCTTAGTATTCAACACACTCAAAAGAAAGTTTCACAAATCTTGAATACCAAGCATATTATTATTAAGCAAATTACCATGCTATTAAGAGACTATCAAAATAATTTAAGTGAAGCATGAGAGATCAATAGTTTCTTTAAAACAAATCCACCACCATGCTCTAAAAGATCTAAGTGAAGCACATAGAGCAAAATTACTTAGCTCAAAAGATATAAGTGAAGCACATAGAGTATTCTATCAAATTTTAATTCATGTATGGCTCTCTCAAAAGGTGTGTACAGCAAGGATGATTGTGGCATACTAAGACACAAAGACACAAATAATACAAGACGCTCCAAGCAAAACACATATCATGTTGGTGAATAAAAATATAGCTCCAAGTAAATTACCGATGGAAGTGGACGAAAGAGGGGATGCCTTCCGGGGCATCCCCAAGCTTTGACTTTTTGGTTTCCTTGGATTATCTTGGGGGTGCCATGGACATCCCCAAGCTTAGGCTCTTGCCACTCCTTGTTCCAGGATCCATCAAAAGAATTCACCCAAAACTTGAAAACTTCACAACACAAAACTCAAAATAGAAAACTCGTGAGCTCCGTTAGCGAAAGAAAATGAAAGACCACTTCAAGGTACTGTAATGAACTCATTCTTTATTTATATTGGTCTTAAACCTACTTTATTCCAACTTCTCTATGGATTATAAACTATTTTACTAGCCATAGATTCATCAAAATAAGCAAACAACACACGAAAAACAGAATCTGTCAAAAACAGAAGAGTCTGTAGTAATCTGTAGCTAGCGCAAGATCTGAAACCCCAAAAATTCTAAAATAAATTACTGGACGTGAGGAATTTATCTATTAATCATCTTCAAAAAGAATTAACTAAATATCACTCTTCAAATAAAAATGACAGCAGTTCTCGTGAGCGCTAAAGTTTCTGTTTTTTACAGCAAGTTCAACAAGACTTTCCCCAAGTCTTCCCAACGGTTCTACTTGGCACAAACACTGATTAAACACACAAAAAACACAACAAAAACAGAGGCTAAATAATTTATTTATTACTAAACAGGAGCAAAAATCAAGGAATAAAAATAAAATTGGGTTTCCTCCCAACAAGCGCTATCGTTTAACGCCCCTAGTTAGGCATAAAAAGCGAGGATAGATCTAAGTATTGTCATCTTGATTCTTAATTCTTTTAGCGATGTTATGCTCGAATCCGGGAGGTTCCTTAGGTTTCCCTTCATATTCAGAGATCTTGAGATCTAAGGAATCCAACCGCTTATTGCAAAGAGTAATCAACATATTCATGCGGTGAAGATTTACGCTAACGCTCTTAAGAGGTTCAAGAGATTTCTGTAAAATCTTAGTTACTTCGCAAATTTTCTCAAAAACTTGTGTTTTCTCTTGGGTATGATGGGGCCCCTTTTGTTGAGGTAAAGTTCCTACTATACCTTCTATAATTTCATGCATGATACTGGGATCTATTTCAATAAAATTGCCTTTGGCAACACAATCCAAAAGTTGTCTATGAGACATATTAAGCCCAACATAAAAGTTGCGAAGCAAAATTCTGAAATTTACTTCTAGGGTGCATTTACGATAAGATTCCATCATTCTAAACCAAGCATCCTTTAAGTTTTCTCCTTGCTTTTGTTTGAAGTGAAGGACTTCAAACTCGGGACATAGGAGCAGAAAGAGGACTAGCCATGACGACAAGCAAACAAACTAGCACGCGAGCAAACAACAGGCAAATAGAGAGGGAAGATAGAGAGAGAGGGCGAATAAAACGGCAAGGGTGAATTGGGGGAGAGGAAAATGAGAGGCAAATGGCAAATAATGTAATGCGAGAGATAGGGATTGTGATAGGTACTTGGTATGTTGACTTTTTGCGTAGACTCCCCGGCAACGGTGGCAGAAATCCTTCTTGCTACGTCTTGAGCTTGCGTTGGTTTTCCCCGAAGAGGAAGGGATGATGTAGCAGAGTAGCGTAAGTATTTCCCTCAGTTTTTGAGAACCAAGGTATCAATCCAGTAGGAGGCCATGCTCATGTCCCTCGTACCTGCACAAAGCGATAGCTACTCGCAACCAACGCGATTAGGGGTTGGCAATCCCTTCACGGTCACTTACGAGAGTGAGATCTGATAGATATAATATTTTTGGTTTTTTTGGTATAAAGATGCAAAGTAAAAAAGCAAAGCAAGATTAAAGTGATGGAGATTGATATGATGAGAATAAACCCGGGGGCCATAGGTTTCACTAGTGGCTTCTCTCAAGAGCATAAGTATTCTACGATCGGTGAACAAATTACTATTGAGCAATTGACAGAATTGAGCATAGTTATGAGAATATCTAGGCATGATCATGTATATAGGCATCACGTCCGTGACAAGTAGACCGAAACGATTCTGCATCTACTACTATTACTCCACTCATCGACCGCTATCCAGCATGCATCTAGAGTATTAAGTTAAAAACAGAGTAATGCCTTAAGCAAGATGACATGATGTAGAGAGATAAATTCATGCAATATGAAATAAACCCCATCTTGTTATCCTCGGTGGCAATGATACAATACGTGCCTTGCTGGCCCTTCTGTCACTGGGTAAGGACACCGCAAGATCGAACCCAAAGCTAAGCACTTCTCCCATGGCAAGAACTACCAATCTAGTTGGCCAAACCAAACGGATAATTCGAAGAGACTTGCAAAGATAACCAATCATACATAAAAGAATTCAGAGAAGATTCAAATATTATTCATAGATAGACTTGATCATAAACCCACAACTCATCGGTCTCAACAAACACGCCGCAAAAAGAAGATTACATCGAATAGATCTCCACAAGAGAGGGGGAGAACTTTGTATTGAGATCCAAAAAGAGAGAAGAAGCCATCTAGCTACTAACTATGGACCCGAAGGTCTGAGGTAAACTAATCACACTTCATCGGAGGGGCTAGGATGATGTAGAAGCCCTCCGTGATGATGGCCCTCTTCCGGTGGAGCTCCGGAACAGGCCCCAAGATGGGATCTCGTGGATACAGAAAGTTGCGGCGGTGGAATTAGGTTTTTGGCTCCTGTTCTGATCGTTTGGGGGTACGTGTGTATATATAGGACGAAGAAGTACATCGGTGGAGCACCGAGGGGCCCACGAGGCAGGGGCCGCGCCCTAGGGGGCGCGCCCCACCCTCGTGACCTCCTCTTTGACTCCCTGGAGTAGGGTCCAAGTCTCCTGGATCACGTTGAGTGAGAAAATCACGTTCCCGAAGATTTTATTCCGTTTGGACTCCGTTTGATATTCTGTTTCTCTGAAACACTGAAATAGGCAAAAAACAGCAATTCTGGGCTGGGCCTCCTGTTAATAGGTTAGTCCCAAAAATAATATAAAAGTAGAAAATAAAGCCCAATATAGTCCAAAACAGTAGATAATATAGCATGGAGCAATCAAAAATTATAGATACATTGGAGACGTATCAACGGGCAAGGGCCATCCTTGAGCGTTCTATGCATGCCGACCTCTTTACAGCATCGATGTGTGGCACAGCGCCAAGGAATTGTTGCACTAAGCTAAAGTAGCTATTCGGCCTTGGCCCTCCTGGCCAGAAATGATCCACAACGGACCTCATGGCCAGTCCGGATAACCTATGGAGCTCAGCCCAACCGGTCAATCGCTCATTCAGCAACAGCAGACAGACTGGAGCGTGAAACTGTGACCAGAATAGCTTCTCCACTTCAGGCCCCTTCTGATCCTTGAAGTACTCGGTCACATCCGCAACACTCGCAGCCAAATCCATGTACTCATCCGCAGAACTCCATAGCCGGTCCAGAGCAGCATATTTTGGATCTCCGAACTTAGTCCGCAACAAGAAGGGCTTCCCAGAAACGATATCTGCAGCTTGATTCAGCTCCTCCTTCGTCGCTCTAATTTTGGAGTGGGCCTCCTTGGTAGCCACTCGGGCCTTCTCCAGGTCCGTCGCCTTCACCCGGTTTTCTTCTTCAAGAAGCCGATAATGGTCAGCAACATCTTTTAACTCCACGGCCATCTTGGCAATTTTTTCTTTGCTCCCGCAATGTGCGGCCTGTTCGGCCCTTAAATCTTCGGCCACCTTTAAAGCGGCCGCATTACTACTCCTTGCTTGCTCCTTGGCTCGGGCAAGCTCCGCCCGAGGGTCTCCATGATGGTAGCTCCATCTGCAGTCACAACATATTAAAGATACTGGCATCATGCTGCTCTTACTTTGTGACATTCACCAGAAAAATCACCTACCCTATGCCTCGTCAAGCCGCTGGTTAACAAGAACGATGTCGGCATCTGCCGCATCCAGTTGCCGCTTTAGTTCGGCAAACCCATCAGTCCGGCTAGCCACGGGAGCTTCAACCACCTGCACATAAAGGCGGTTTGGTTATTACCTGGGACTACGATCCTCTGTTTGCTGCCGTTCTCGACGACAACCAGAGTCTCAGGGGCTACTATCTACACAAGGCACACCTAAAAATGTGCGGTACTGTCCAAAATGTACATCATTTCACGTACCTCAAAACCCGTCAGTAGACTCATAAAGGCTTCATGCAACCCGCTTTCAGCGGACGAAATCCTTCCAATCACCGTACCCATCAACATACGGTGCTCTTCTGAGATAGTCGCTCGCTCTAGCAGATCCCTCAGTACGTCCGACCGCATACCATATGGTGCCGCACTCTTTTGATTGCTCTCTTCAAGAGCTGGATACTGGGGACTTCGGGTGGCCATAGGATTACCTTCTAGCCTTGCCGGATCAGGAGAAACCCTCCGCGACGACACCTCGGGGTCGCCCGCCTGATGAGGCGGTATGGCAGGGGGAGGCGTTTCATCTCTGGAAGAAGATCCCCCGAAAACGAGCTCTACTGAGAAGGGCTAAGATCCGAACTGCAAGATAAATGCCTCGGTTATTTTCCTCAGAAGTAAGGTAGGATATCTTCACTATTAAGTACTTTTTGATTACTTACAGCTCGTTAGAGGGCTGATCCCCGCGCGGACATTGTGCGGCAAGAACACCCTCCGAGGCAGGACCCTCTGGCGGAGATTTATTCTCCCGTTTGGAAACCTTGGTTTCCGGATCTTCAGAGGTAGTCCTCTTCCTTCCCTGGGGAGAGAGAATGTCAGATTCTTCCCCTTGGTTATCCTCCCTCGCGGAGGCGCTCATTCCCTCGGTTGGAATAGGTAGCGATGGAGGCCTGCTTTCCCCTCTTTATTCCCCCCTTCATCTTCCTTTGAGGGCACCAGACAAGGTGCTGGCTCGAGCATCTTTTCCAGCACCAGATTGTCCAAGCCTTCAGGAAGGGGGGTCGAACACCGGATCATCTTCGCCTTTGTTATCCAGTCCTGGTCAAAGAGTGATTCTTCATAATAATGTCATGATAAATAAAAGGGAAGTGTGTTCGGCCATGGGATTACTTACTTGGGCGGCGGTGCGGTTGCTGCTCAGGCCCACGTCCTCGGTAGTGTCCGGACACTCTATTTGGGGTCCGAAGAATGATTTGTACATCTCATTGTGCGTCATGCCGAGGAAATTCTGAATAGTTCATGGTCCTTCCGGGTTGAATTCCCACATGCGGAGGGGCCGGCGTTTGCAAGGCTGGATCCGATGAACCAGCATAACTTGCATTACCATAACTAGACTAGAATCTCCCTCGAAGAGATCTCGGATACGGCTCTACAGTATTGGCACATCCTTGGCTGGACCCCAGCTCAGCCCCCTGCTGATCCATGACAACAGTTGTGGTGGAGGGCAAGAGCGAAAGGTGGGGGAAGCTACCCACTTGGCACTTCGAGGAGCTGTGACATAAAACCACTCATGTTGCCACAATCCGGACACCTCTAGAAAGGAACCCTTTGGCCATGGAGCGTTAGCAATTTTGCTTATTAGAGCACCTCCGCACACTGCGTACTGCCCCTCGACCATCTTCGACTTCACATCGAAGGTCTTGAGCCACAGGATGAAGTGAGGGGTAATGCGGAGGAAGGCCTCACAGACGACAATAAATGACGAGATGTGAAGAAGGGAATCCGGGGCCAGATCGTGAAAATCCAGCCCGTAATAGAACATAAGTGTTGGAAATATGCCCTAGAGGCAATAATAAAAGCATTATTATTATATTTCCTTGTTCATGATAATTGTCTTTATTCATGCTATAATTGTGTTATCCGGAAATCGTAATACATGTGTGAATAACAGACACCAACATGTCCCTAGTGAGCCTCTAGTTGACTAGCTCGTTGATCAACAGATAGTCATGGTTCCCTGACTATGGACACTGGATGTCATTGATAACGAGATCACATCATTGGGAGAATGATGTGATGGACAAGACCCAATCCTAAACATAGCACAAGATCGTATAGTTCGTTTGCTAGAGTTTTCCAATGTCAAAGTATCTTTTCCTTAGACCATGAGATCGTGTAACTCCCGGATACCGTAGGAGTGCTTTGGGTATGCCAAACGTCACAACGTAACTGGGTGACTATAAAGGTAGACTACGGGTATCTCCGAAAGTGTCTGTTGGGTGACATGGATCAAGACTGGGATTTGTCACTCCGTATGACGGAGAGGTATCACTGGGCCCACTCGGTAATGCATCATCATAATGAGCTCAGAGTGACCAAGTGTCTGGTCACGGGATCATGCATTACGGTACGAGTAAAGTGACTTGCCGGTAACGAGATTGAACGAGGTATTGGGATACCGACGATCGAATCTCGGGCAAGTAACATATCGATAGACAAAGGGAATAGCGTACGGGGTTGATAGAATCCTCGACATCGTGGTTCATCCGATGAGATCATCGTGGAGCATGTGGGAGCCAACATGGGTATCCAGATCCCGCTGTTGGTTATTGACCGGAGAGTCGTCTCGGTCATGTCTGCTTGTCTCCCGAACCCGTAGGGTCTACACACTTAAGGTTCAGTTACGCTAGGGTTGTAGGGATATGTATATGCAGTAACCCGAATGTTGTTCGGAGTCCCGGATGAGATCCCGGACATCATGAGGAGTTCCTGAATGGTCCGGAGGTAAAGATTTATATATGGGAAGTCCTGTTTCGGGCATCGGGACAAGTTTCGGGGTTATCGGTATTGTACCGGGACCACCGGAAGGGTCCCGGGGGTCCACCGGGTGGGTCCACCTGTCCCTGGGGGGCCACATGGGCTGTAGGGGGTGCGCCTTGGCCTAATGGGCCAAGGGCACCAGCCCCACATAGGCCCATGCGCCTAGGGTTTAAGGGGGAAAGAGTCCTAGGAGGGGAAGGCACCTCCTAGGTGCCTTGGGGGGGAGGGAAAACCCCCTTGGCCGCCGCACCCCCTAGGAGATTGGATCTCCTAGGGCCGGCCACCCCCCCTTGGCCCTCCTATATATAGTGGGGGAGAGGAGGGACTTCATACCTGAAGGCCTTGGCCTTTGGTTGCCTCCTTCTCCCTCTCCAACACCTCCTCCACCTCCATAGTGCTTAGCGAAGCTCTGCCGGAGTACTGCAGCTCCATCAACACCACGCCGTCGTGCTGCTGCTGGTGCCATCTCCCTCAACCTCTCCTCCCTCCCTTGCTGGATCAAGAAGGAGGAGACGTGGTTGTTCCGTACGTGTGTTGAACGCGGAGGTGCCGTCCGTTCGGCGCTGGTCATCGGTGATTTGGATCACGTCGAGTACGACTACATCATCACCGTTCTTTTGAACGCTTCCGCTCGCGATCTACAAAGGTATGTAGATGCATCTAATCACTCGTTGCTAGATGAACTCCTAGATGATCTTGGTGAAACGAGTAGGAAAATTTTTGTTTTCTGCAACGTTCCCCAACAATAAGACCCCTAACAAAGGGATCCAGAGCGAGGCCTAGTCCTCAGAGGAAGTGGGAGACGAACACAACACTCTCGTTTGGTTCGGGAGTAGGGACGACCTGCCCTCAGGCGGGCAGCCTATGCGAAATTTCAACGGTCAGATATCAGGCCTTCCTCAACTTCTTGATATCCTCCTCCGTGACGGAGGAAGGCATCCACCGGCCTTGAAGGCTGGATCCGGACATGATTGAAGGTCCGAAGTACCTGACCTGGGCTTTGGGTGTTAGAACTCGAGGCGGGGGGAGGATTCAAGTGAGCACAGGAAGGAAAGAAGTAAAAGCTTTGTCCCTTTATAAAGGGGATGAATATCAGGCGTCCTCCCCGTGGCCGTTCGAGACTTACCTAAGATCTAGGAGTCATACCAACAGGCACGGTTGGGTTACCCATGTTTGTATTGATGAGAATCCCGTAATAAGGGGAACACGATCTCTGCTTTGACAAGACGTGTCAAGAAACCGCCTCGCGTTGTGTGCGGGGCTGGTTAAAGAAAAATGGTTCAAATAATTACCGGGCCGCGGCATGATGTCATGCTGCCAAAACGTGTCAGCAGATTAGATTTGTGGAAATATTATTCTCTCTACGATGGTATGTGGAACTTATTTTACAGGGTCGGACACTATCCTTGTATTCAAACTCTTCCGTGGTGTATTCGGAGGAGGAACCTGCCTTGCAATGCCGAAGACAACACTGCGCGTCAGACTCATCGTCGTTGAAGCCTGGTTCAGGGGCTACTGAGGGAGTCCTGGATTAGGGGGTCTCCGGACAGCCGGACTATATCCTTTGGCCGGACTGTTGGACTATGAAGGTACAAGATTGAAGACTTCGTCTCGTGTCCGGATGGGACTCTCCTTGGCGTGGAAGGAAAGCTAGGCAATACGGATATGTATATCTCCTCCTTTGTAACCAACCTTCTGTAACCCTAGCCCCCTCCGGTGTCTATATAAACCGGAGGGTTTTAGTCCGTAGGACAACATACAATCATACCATAGGCTAGCTTCTAGGGTTTAGCCTCTCCGATCTCGTGGTAGATCAACTCTTGTACTATTCATATTATCAAGAATAATCAAGCAGGATGTAGGTTCTTACCTCCATCAAGAGGGCCCGAACCTGGGTAAAACATTGTGTCCCCTGCCTCCTATTACCATACGCCTTAGACGCACAGTTCGGGACCCCCTACCCGAGATCCACCGGTTTTGACACCGACAAGGGCCTTTGAAACGGTTTGTGTTCAAAATACATATCTCACTCGTGAAATTATTTTGTTGGAAGAGCAAAACATCACCTCTGGAGCATTAATCATAGATTGGAGTACCTTCTGAAGCTAAAGTGTGATACTACCACTCCACCACCACCATCATCACCGAAGAGGGAGACTTGAGTACACGGTTATGGGCACTCCCCTAAGCTTGTGCCAAGCTTGGGGGAGATGCCCCGATATCGTATCACCATCACTTTTATTATCTTCACCAGTTTTTAGTTCGATCCTTAGTTATTTCGTGATTTAGTTGAATAAAAGATTAGTATGATCCATTTTCAAGTGCTAGTTTCATAATCTATCTATGTAATCAGGTTGAGAGTTATATAATAAAGATTAGTTTGAGTTTTTGCTTCTTTACTTTCATGTTTCAATCAAAATAAAGAAAATAATAAAAAAGATCATATGCTAATCTCATGGAAAGTAATGACATTACATAAGGAAAAGCATAAGTGGTAAAATTTATTGAAAGTGGACAAACATAAAATTGGTCAATGATGCAATTCATGAAAAAATTAATAAGGGAAGAGAAGATTCACATGCAAATATACCATCTTGGACATCTTTTATGATTGTGATCCCCCACTAAGTATTTTATGCCAAATTGTTGACGTTGGACAAGGAAGACAACGTAATGATTTATGTTTGTTCTTATTCACATAGAAGTTATATTGTCATAGATCCTATAACATGTGGTGCTTGTCCAATATCTTTGCTAGCCAAAAATCTGCACCAACTAGAGATACTACTTGTGCATCCAAAAACTTTAAACCCAATTTCATGTTTAGAGAGTCCACCATACCTACTTATGGATTGAATAAGATCCTTAAAGTAAGTTGCCATCGGTGCATAAGACAATAAAAATTACTTCTAAACATGCTTGATCTTTTATTGTAAGGGAAAATAAGCATTGTACAAGCTTGTGATGGCAAAGTAATAAAAGCGACGAACTGCATAATAAAGGTTGCTATCATAAGGGGCAATATAATGTGACATTCTTTTGCATCAAGAGATTGTGCATACAAAAATAAAAAGAGCATGACAACCTCTGCTTCCCTCTGCGAAGGGCCTATCTTTTACTTTTCAGTATTTACTTTTATGCAAGAGTAAATAGTATGCATTCCCATTTCAACCTCAATTACTCTCTAGTTGGCAAGCATCATGTGGTGGGGAAAGATCTAGGCACATATGACCAGTCAAATATATTTGATCATGATTTATTATTGTTGACAATTATCTCTATGATAAATGAGTTGGGAGGCAAAATATTAAGCCCCTATCTTTCTTTGCGTTCGATGGATGCCATTTGTTCTAAGAATATGCCTTGAGTAGTAGCAATCATGAAGACTATATGATGATTGAGTATGTGGAGCTTTTACTTAGACTTTGTTGAATAAGTTTAATTGCAATTGTTTGGTGACTAAGAATATAGGTTGTTGAGTGTCAAGAGAATACATTACTTGAACCTTAACATGTGAATAGGTTGCTAATTTAACATGAGAAGTTTTATGAGAAAGAATTGCTATTATGATGCTAGGAAAAGTGATTGAAATTATCATTGATCAAACTTATGCACTTTACTAGCATTCACACTTCATAAATTATTTCTTTTATGATTTACCTACTCGAGGATGAGTAGGAATTAAGCTTGGGGATGCTGATACGTCTCCAACATATCTATAATTTATGAAGTATTCATGCTGTTATATTATCATTCTTGGATGTTTTACAATCATTTTATAGCAACTTTATATCATTTTTTGGGACTAACCTATTGACCCAGTGCCGAGTGCGAGTTGCTATTTTTTGCTTGCTTTTTACATCGCAGGAAATCAATATCAAACAGAGTCCAAACACCGCGAAATTTTTTGTGAATTTTTTTATAGACCAGAAGACATCCCTTGGGCCAGAGCAGCACCTGGGGGCCCAGGCGCACCCAGGTGGGTTGTGCCCACCTTGGTGGCCTCCCACACCCCTTCTTCTCCCTATAAATTCCCAAATATTCCAAAAACCCTCGGGGTTACCCTAGATCAGAAGTTCCACCGCCGCAAGGCTCTATAGCCACGAGAAATCAATCTAGACCCCGTTCCGACACCCTTCCGGAGGGGGAATCATCATCGGTGGCCATCTTCATCATCTCGGCGGCCACCACGATGAGGAGGGAGTAGTCCACCCTCAGGGCAGAGGGTTTGTACCAGTAGCTATGTGTTTAATCTCTCTCTCTCTCTTGTGTTCTTGAGATGCACAATCTTGATGTACCGCGGGCTTTGTTAATATAGTTGGATCATATGGTGTTTTCCCCTCTCTATCTTGTTGTGATGAATTGAGTTTTCCCTTTGAGATTTTGTTTTATCGGGTTGAATACTTTTATGAATTTGAGAACACTTTATGTATTTCTTGCTATGAATACCCGTGGTGACAATGGGGTACCGAATTGATTCACTTTATATATGTTTTGGCACTCAACTCACGGATTCCCGAGGGGACATTGGGGTAATCTATGCATAGGGGTTGATGCACGTTCTTGTCTTTGTTTCTCCGGTAGAAATCTTGGGGCACCCTTTGAGGTTCTTTGTGTCAGATTGAGTATTATGAATCTGAAATTATTTGGTGTTATTTTAGTACGAACTCTTGGATAGATCGATCGAAAAGAATAGCTTCGAGGTGGTTTCGTACCCTACAAATGATTTCTTCTTATGTCCTCCGCTAGATATGAACATTGGAGTGATTCTTCATCGCACGTTGATGGGCGTTTATATGATCAAATTATATTAGCATTGTTGAGAGATTACACTAGCAAAAGTACGGACCCTAGGCCTCATTTTCAAGCATTGCAATACCGTTTGTGCTCCATTTTATCAATTGCTACCTTGCTGTTTTTTATTGTTCTTATTACAAAAATCAATATCTACTATCCATATTACACTTGTATCACCATCTCTTCGCCGAACTAGTGCACCTATACAAATTACCATTGTATTTGGTGTGTTGGGGACACAAGAGACTTTTTATTATTTGGTTGCAGGGTTGTTTGAGAGAGACCATCTTCATCCTATGCCTCCCACTGATTGATAAACCTTAGGTCATCCACTTGAGGGAAAATTGCTACTGTCCTACAAAAATCTGTGCTTGGAGTCCAAACACGTGTCTACAAGAATAAATTTGCGTAGTAGACATCATGTCCCACCAAGATTCCTAACTTTCATATTTTTGTACAGATTGGTGCCACCGAGTTTTCTGATCGGTGCCACCAGATTGGTAAAAAGTGTGTAATTATTGGATTTTGTGTGGAGGCTATATATACCCCTCCACCCCCTTCTTCTCATGAGAGAGAGAGCCATTAGAACATGCGTACACTTCCACCATTCATTTTCTGAGAGAGAACCACCTACTCATGTGTTGAGATCAAGATATTCCATTCCTACCATTTGAACCTTGATTTCTAGCCTTCACCAAGTTTCTTTCCACTCAAATCCTTCTTCCACCATAGCCAAACCTGTGAGAGAGAGTACAGTGTTGGGGAGACTATCATTTGAAGCACAAGAGCAAGGAGTTCATCATCAACACACTGTCTATTACCTTTTGGAGAGTGGTGTCTCCTCGATTTGTTAGGTGTCGCTTGAGAGCCTCCGTTGTGATGTGGAGTTGAACCAAGAAGCTTGTAAGGGCAAGGAGATCGCCTACTTCGTGAAGATCTACCCAAGTGAGGCCAGTCCTTCGTGGGTGATGGCCATGGTGGGATAGACAAGGTTGCTTCTTCGTGGAACCTTCATGGGTGGAGCCCTCCGTGGACTCACGTAGACGTTACCCTTCGTGGGTTGAAGTCTCCATCAACATGGACGTACAATAGCACCACCTATCGGAACCACGCCAAAAATCCTCCGCATCTCCATTGCATTTGCGCACCCCAATCCCATCACTTTACATTCTTGCACTTGCATGCTTTACTCTTTTCTCTGCTCATACTCTTTTTATGCTTGTGTAAAATGCATTGTGTGTGCTTAAACATGTGCTAAACTCAATCTTAACTTGTGCAAATTAAAAATTGCCATTTTTGCTTGTTAAGGGTACCTTCAATTGATATCAGAGCATTGGTCTCCATTGCTTTGGTTTAATCGCAATTGGAGGAAGATGGATGAGTCTACGTTCGGGAGTATTTGTCATAGAGTGCCTATTCTTGATGGGGAGTTTTATGGTTCTTGGAAAAATGAGATGCTTGAGATTTTTAATGAATATAATTTGAACAAGTATATTATTAGCC
This sequence comes from Triticum aestivum, assembly GCF_018294505.1. Taxonomy (NCBI): domain Eukaryota; kingdom Viridiplantae; phylum Streptophyta; class Magnoliopsida; order Poales; family Poaceae; genus Triticum; species Triticum aestivum. Next base: position 136,304,188 of record NC_057806.1, read on the forward strand.
CTTATGTGCCTCCCATTGACCCCGATGAGTATCTTGACATGGTTCGCAATTTTAGGACTATTGATCTTATCATTAAGGGATTGCCTAGAAATGTGCTTATTTCCTTGCCAACCTTTTAATGCGCATATACTATATGGAATTATCTTGAGGAACGCTTTCCAAATTACTCTTTGAAAAATCTGAATGAAATTCTTCAAAAGTCCATTGCTTTTCATAAAATGAAGCCTAGTGATCCCAAGTTTGATGAATGTCTATTTGATCTCCATGTACTTATGTGTGCTAAGGGTGATGTTGGAACTATTAGTAGCATTATCACGGAAACAATTAGAATTCACAAACTTGCACATTGTCATGGTCATAAATCTAACGAATCACTTGAACTAGGTGATGACTGCACGCATGACAATGATGATGATATTGAGCATGGCTATTATGACGAGGACGGAGAATTTGACATTGAATGTGAGAAGATTATGAGGAATCTTAATCTCATTGCGAATCTTCGAAATTACATATTCGGAGGAAAATAATGGATTCTTGATAGTGGATGTACCGATCGCATGACCGAAGATAAAGACATGTTCCATGAGCTTGACAAAAAGCATGGTCCATGCAAGTATGTAACTTTTGGAGACAACTCCAAGGGTAACGTACTTGGCCTTGGTAAGGTCGCCATATCCAATGATAGCTCCATTCAAAATGTTATGCTCATTGAATCTATTGGTTATAATCTTCTTTTTGTATCTAGACTAGCCGACTTTGGTTTGAATGTCTTATTTACCGAAGTAGATTGCCAAGTGTTTCATAGAGATAAACATAATATGGTCTTTACCAGCATTCGTAAAGGTGATATATACATTGTTGATTTCACTATGAGAGCCCAACCTCGTACTTGTTTAATTCCTAAATCTTCTAAAGGATGGTTATGGCATAGAAGGTTAGGTCATATTGGCATGCGAAATCTTGATAAGCTTATTAAAGGTGATCATATCCTTGGTGTTAAAGATGTTATATTTGAAAAGTATAGACTTTGTAGTGCTTGTCAAGAAGGAAAACAAGTTGGAGGAAGTCGTCCCATGAAGAACATCATGACAACGAGAAGATCACTTGAGCTACTTCGCATGGATCTCTTCAGTCCCAATGCTTATAAGAGCCTTGGTGGTAACTCTTTCGGTTTGGTCAATGTTGATGATTTTTCAAGATTTATGTGGGTGTTCTTTCTTGATGACAAATCGTGTGTCCAAAATATCTTCAATAACTTCGCTAAGAAGGCCCAAAATCAATTTGACGTGAAGATCAAGAAGGTTCGAAGTGATAATGGAACGGAGTTCAAGAAAGCCAATGTGGATACCTTTCTTGACGAAGAAGGGATTTCACATGAGTTTTCGGCTACATACACACCTCAACAAAATGGAGTTGTTTAGAGGAAGAACCAGACTCTTATTCATATAGCGAGAACGATGCTTGATGAATACAAGATGCCAAGACACTTTTGGGCGGAACTGGTTGAGACAGATTTTCATGCTACGAATCAACTATATCTTCACAAGCTTCTCGGAAAAATGGCATACGAGCTACTCACCGGTAACAAACCCCAAGTTGGATACTTTCGAGTATTTTTGGCTTGAAGTGCTACATTCTTGATAAGCATCGTCGTTAAAAATTTGCTCCTAAATCTCATTAAAGTTTTCTACTCGGTTACGCCTCAAACTCTCACACTTACCGTGTCTACAATAATTTCACCCGAAAGGTTGAAGATACGATAGATGTGAAGTTTGATGAATCTAATGGTTCGCAAGTAGAGCAATTGCCAATTGATGTAGGAGACAAGGATCCCTCGGAAGCAATTCAAGATTTTTCTATTGGCAAAATTTGCCCAATGGAGGTGAAGGAGAGTACTTCGTCAAGTGGAAATCTCAACTTCACATCAAGGTGAACCACAAATTGGCATGGAGGCATCCAAAAGTGGAACACATCAAGACGAAGGAAATGAGGAAGTACAACAAGATGAACCACCTCGACTTCCTTCTCCACCTCCACAAGCGAACGACAACGCCACCAACAATGAAGAAGAAGAAGAAGAAGAATATGATGAGGATGTTCCACCACAACCCAAGAAAAAGCTCTCACGAGTTAGCAGCAAGAGTCTCAAAGTATCATCCTATTGAACAAATCTTTGATGACATCAAAACCGGGAGAATCACTCGCTCTAAAACTCGTTTGCTAACTTTTGTGAACACTACTCATTCATTTCTAGTGTTGAACCACTGAAGGTAGAAGAAGCCCTTGAGGATCCAGATTGGATAAATGCTATGCACGAAGAGCTACACAACTTTGAGAGGAATCGAGTATGGACATTGGTTGAGAGGGCCAACGATGATCAAAATGGCATTGGAACCAAGTGGGTGTTCCGGAATAAGCAAGATGACGATGTACAAGTTCTGCGCAACAAGTCTCGTCTTGTTGCTCAAGGCTATACTCAAGTCGAAGGTATGGACTATGGTGAGACATATGCCCCCCGTTGCTAGACTTGAGTCCATTTGCATTTTACTTGCTTAGGCCAATCACCATGATATCACCTTATACCAAATACATTAAAAGTGCTTTTCTAAATGGTGAAATTGAGGATGAAGTTTATGTTAAACAACCTCCCGACTTTGTTAATCCCAAGAAACCTAATCATGTCTACAAACTTCACAAAGCTCTTTATGGTCTTAAACAATCCTCTAGAGCTTGGTATAAATGCTTGACTAGGTTTCTTATTGAAAAAGGCTTCAAAATTGGGAAAATTGATTCTACTCTTTTTACTAAAAGGGTTAATGGAGAGTTATTTGTGTGCCAAATTTATGTGGGTGATATCATATTTGGTTACTAACCCTCATTTTAGTGAAGAGTTTGGAAGTTTAATGTCGGAGATGTTTGAGATGTCTATGATGAGTGAACTCAAATTTTTGCTTGGTTTGCAAATCAAACAAACTAAGGAAGGTACCTTTGTCTCACAAACAAATTATATGAAGGATCTTTTTAAGAAGTTCAACATGCAAGAAAGCAAAGGTATGAAAACACCCATGCCCACTAGTAAACATCTTGACTTGACGAAGGATGGCAACCCGGTTGACCAAAAGTTTTACCAATCTATGATTGGTTCATTATTATATCTACGTGCCTCCCATCCTGATATTATGCTAACTGTGTGCATGTGTGCACTACATCAAGTTGCTTCTAAAGAATGTCATCTTAAGGCCGTGAAAAGGATAGTGAGATATTTGATCCATACACCAAATTTTAGCAATTGGTACCCTAAGAGGTCATCTTTTAATCTTGTTGGCTATTCCAACTCGGAATATGCCGGTGACAAGGTTGATAGAAAGTCTACTTCGGGTACATGTCAATTTCTTGGTAGATCCCTTGTCTCTTGGTCTTCCAAGAAACAAAACTCGGTATCATTATCCACCGCCGAAGTGGAATACATTGTCGACGGATCATGTTGTGCTCAATTACTTTGGATGAGCCAAACTGTCAGTGTCAAAACCGGCGGATCTCGGGTAGGGGATCCCGAACTGTGCGTCTAGGCCGGATGGTAACAGGAGGCAGGGAACACGATATTTTACCCAGGTTCGGGCCCTCTTGATGGAGGTAAAACCCTACGTCCTGCTTGATTAATATTGATGATATGGGTAGTACAAGAGTAGATCTACCACAAGATCAAGGAGGCTAAACCCTAGAAGCTAGCCTATGGTATGATTGTTGCATATATTGTATATCTATCGACTAGCATGGCCTCGGTTTATATAATGTACCGGAGGCCTAGGATAACAAGAGTCCTAGACGAATACGCCGGTGGGGAGAAGTCCTTGTCTTGATCGCCAAGTCTTGTGGAATCTTCCTTGTATGCGGCAGCCGTCCGAACTGGCCCATGAGTATACGGCCACGGGGGTCCTCGGCCCAATCTAATAGATCGAGAGACAACATGGTGAGTACCCCCTAGTCCAGGACACCATCAGTAGCCCCCTGAACCGGTCTTCAAGTTAGGGACGTTCCTCGATTCTTCCGAACTATTCTTCATCTTCGGTTGCCGGTCTTGAAAACTGGTTCAACAAATCTTCTTCATCTCCGATCTTGAGGATCGCCGAAATGCATTCGACGAGTTTACACGTCGGGTATCTGAGGAGCCCCTTTAAGTTTCCGGCCTTTATCAATGCCTTGTTTATTTTTATGCCACACCTCGGGTTTGAAGTTGTTCCCGGGAGGCAGGGTCCTCTTGCGTCCGAGCTCCAACGCCGGACCGCTTCCCAGCTCTAGCGCCGGAATGTATCCGAGCTCCAACGCCGGACTATGTATCCGAGCTCCAACGCCGGACTGTATATCCGAGCTCCAATGCCGAAATATATCCGAGCTCCAACACCGGACTGTGTCCAGGCTCCAATGCCGGACTATATCCGAGGTGTCATATCACCTTGGTTCAAAAAAGTTGAAGGAGTTTAGCCGAGCTTAATGCCGGAAATGCCCTCTATGGAGCCAGTCACTAGCGCCTGAGCTTTATGCCAGACTGCTTCCGAGGTGGTGCACCTCCCCGACTATGGGCCGATTTTTTGTTAATATTTTTTATTGGTGCAATTTATTCTCTGCCGAGATATATAGCCAGTAGCCCTCAAGGTGTGTATCAGTCTAAAACCCGAGATGCACATGAAGGATGACATAAGACCGCTGATCCCAGTAGCCGCTGAGACTCAGGTTGATTTGCAAAATCGGCCTGAGGATCAAGTCCTAGCTCGGCAGAATACTTCGGGACACAAAAGCGGCGTGCTCAGTCCCCAAGACTCAGGTTGGGTGCGGCCGACCAACCTGAGGATCAAAATCTCCTCGGAAACTATATTGCACATAAAATTTTCTGCATTGGACAAGCAATGCAGTAGCCCCCGAGACACTGGTCGGGTGGCAACACCAGATCAGGGGGTCGATGTGCCCATTTAATATTTGTAAATAATAAGCCCGAAGCCCAGTAGCCCCCGAGCCTTAATCCGGGCACGGGTGGCCGAATTAAGGATCAATATCCATAGTAAAATCACAAATTATGTGTAATGACTCTATGTATCCAAGTACTTTACGTCATTAATGCTCGAATCCGCATTATACAAAACTTTGTTGACCGACCATCGGCTTCCACCTCCTTGGCCAGTAGCCGAGGAGTGTTTGTCCTACTTTATAAAGCCTTTATGAGGGTAAAGATTTACGACAAACAAGGCAATTTGGCCACACGGTTTTATAAACAAAGGTACGCAGAGAGATATGTTATATTACTGTTTAACAGAAGAAATGTATTCCAAAGAAAATAGTCCCGCTATCGGTTCCTTTCTTTGGGTTGTCATGCTAAGCATGATCATGAAACCTTAGCTCGAATGTAAGAGCAAAATATCGAGGATTTAGTTTGGGAGGCCAGTTAATAGCCCTCGGTAGTGTTCGGCGACAGTCGAGGTCAAGCCATAAACACTTCGGCCAATGTTATGAATGGCCCGTCATAGTCATCGGATCGCTGACCAGTTTACGCTTATTGTGACAGTCAGTTTTCGGCTTTCTCCACTAAGGTGCTTAACCATGTGAGCTGGAAGCACAATCGCAGTGGTTCTCCCTTTGCACGCCAAGCCGAACAAAACGGAACGTAGGAAGCAAGTGCAGGAGCCGGGCAACCCAACTATTGACCGAAGACACAATTCAAGACCGATGCATATATAGCAATATCTGAGAATGTTTTTGCCGAATCCCTAAAGGTGTCCGGCATTGCACTGCGAGACTAATGCTGGAAAAGCACAAATAGTTTAAAAGTGCCAAAAAGCTTGGAAAACCAAGAAACGTCACTAAAAACATGACGTCCGAACAAGATCAAGTGTTCGGTGCCAATCCAAAAATTGGTCTTAGAAAAAAGAAGTGCTTCTGTCGTCCTTTAACATGACACATCCTATCTCAAGACTTCGAGCGGGTCAGCCTACAGCTTCAACCTCCTATCCCGAGGGCGGAGTACTTCTCATTAGGCCAGTTTAGCAAACTAAACTCTAGCGGCTTTGAGAGAGAAATTAGGCTCCCCGGCTAGTGACCGCACACTCGCGTCGAAAAAAGGAGTGATAAATAATAATAATAATAGAACTTTGCAACGACTGAGAAGAAGAACACTTATTATAAAATGGCTCAAATAAACTTAAGAGCCCCCAAGTGACTTAGCTAAAAGAATGATTGCATGTACCGAAGTACTTATATCATATCTATGTTCAACTGAACTTTAAACGCATCTTAACCGACCGTCGGCTTCTCCCTCTTTGATTAAGGACCGAAAAGTGTTATGTACTCCATTGGTCGAGAATATCGACGGTGTTTCCAATAACCAGGCAATCAAGCCATAAGGCTGTAACAGACAAAGCGCGCTCAGGGAACTTATGCTATATTACTGCGAAGAGTAAGAAGCATCTTCGAAGAAAATAGTACCCCCACCGATACCTTTCTTCGGTGCTCATTGTTATTATGAGACTTGTGCAATAGATTTTTTGTACTCATGAGTTCTGTTGTGTGCCGACCATCATTGAATAACTATAAGAGCGCTAGCTTTCGGCTTCACCCAGTCTGAGGTCCGGCTCGGGTGACCCGATCGTGACAATCGCAGAGGTGCTCCCTTTACTCCCTAGCCGAACAATCGGGAACGTAGGGGTAAACACAGGAGCGAGGCAACCCAGCTTGCAAATCGCTTAAGTCAATATGGTGCATATTGTGGCGTAATACACGAACAAGGAACGAAGCCGTACAAGTATAATCATATGCAACAGGAAAAGCTTCATAAAGGAAGCCCCCAAGTAAACGGGGTATTTGAATTTATGCGTCACAAACAAAGTTTGGACAAGGAAATTTTTTAGAAGCAACTTTTTTCCAAAAAAGTATAATGCTTGGTCGAACCGAACGCAAGTTAGAAATTAAAGCTTTGAGCATGAAAGCGACTTACCTGGTTAATGTGTTCGGTATTGATGACGCGGTCCGAGCTTGATGCGGGGCAAGGTTCCATCCCTCAAGCCGGTCCCGAGGTGGCGGAGCGGAGAGCTTGACACGCCGAAGTGGTGACATAGCACGATCAATGCAGACCGGCAGAGTGACGCCGAAGTCCCCGGATCATTTTCCTGTGCACAAAAAATAGTGCAAACCGGAGATAATAGTAATAATGATAATTAAAAAAATCGTTGCATAATAAATAATTTATGCAAAGTGAGTAATAAAAGAAATATGGCCTGGCGCCGAAGTCAATGCCGATGCAGGGCGTCGGCGTGATGCGGTAAAGGCGTGGCAAAGCCTGAATTCGCAGGTCGGTCCGAGCTCCGAGTGCGGCATTCACCGGACTATGTACGGAAACTGACCAAACCACCATGCGACTGTCGTTAATGCGGCCACCATTTGATAAACCTGTGTACATATGACAGACAAACCAGAGTAATAATTCCTTGGGAAAAATGAACCCAAACAAGCAAAAAATACTGGAATTAATAGCACCTGGTTTATTTGTTGTAGCAATCCGAAGGAAGGTGATTCCTAAAATTGGGACCCGCTCCGCACACCCATTGCCTGATGGGCGATAAAATGACGGCATGGCAATTCTGGTAAAGGTTGACTCGCCGAGGCAAAGCCCTCGGCCCAGCTAACGTGACGGAGCTGGTCGGCTAGTGACGCCGAAGTGTCTGGAGTAAGTTGATGAAGAGATGGCGAAGCCCCCGGTCCAGCCGAGATGTCGAAGCCTCGATGTCAGCCGATTAGTCGAAGTAGGTTGGCGTGATGGACACCAGCTTGAAGAAGCAATAGTGCAGCCCTGTCGATGCAGGTCGTGATGTGGTCGATGCCGGCATGATGAAGTGACCGTGCGGCGATGCCGATATGCCCGCTCCGTGTAATCCGTGGGGCGGCAATGTTGGTGATGATTTATCCTTCGTGATGCCGGACTCTTGTTCAGCTTGCCAAGATGATGATTCGAAGAAGTTGAGCTTGGCTCAACAAAGTGACGACGTGTCTTAGCGCAGGTCGGAAACCGTGGAGTAATATTGCCGGACTGGTTTGACACCAGCATGATGTTGAAGATCATGTTCAAAAGATATTAAAGTTAGTGGGATGTGTTCGGGAACAAAACACAATACCCCATACAAAACTTCCTTCAAAAGGGATGTCCGAAATCCTGTTCATAAAAAAGATGAACTCAGGTCGGATTCGTTTTCGCGCAGAAAACAGATCCGAAAAGTGATGCACTAATCGGAAGGTTCCCGGAGTTTGGACGGTCGGTTCAAGCCGAAATTTTGAGAGGTGGTAGATATAGGAATTCCGCAGCCGATCAACGGTTGGATCTTCCAAAGGACGTCCAAGCTAGAAGCTGGACACCACGCCCTAAACTCATCCAAATTCCCGTCCAGATTTTACAGGGCTCCGGTATGTCGTGGATTGCCAGAGATTCCTCCATCGGAACTTGACGAAATTTTCCAGGGTTGTTGTAGACTCAATTCCGCACAATTACACCAAAGAGATCGTCAAAGCGATACTCGAGGAGGTGGTGATGGCAGATACGAGTTTGCTGTCCAGAAAAACAGCACGGTCGCTTGAGGGCAATGTTGACGTTGAGCCCCCGAGCTCCATAGGTGATTCCTCCGTGATCTTGATAGAGATCGGAGTTGATGTTTGATGAAGGCCCTCGTCCGGACATGGTGATCCGAACACGGGGCGCAATTCTTGGTGGAACCAAGGTGACCAGTCGAGCTGGTGACGAAGATGTCGAAGTCGCAGTTGATCTGCAGGCGAGCCATCGATCCTTTTGTCGATCACACAGCGGAACTCTCAATGAAAGCACCAATGTCGGTGTCAAAACCGGCGGATCTCGGGTAGGGGGTCCCGAACTGTGCGTCTAGGCCGGATGGTAACAGGAGGCAGGGAACACGATGTTTTACCCAGGTTCGGGCCCTCTTGATGGAGGTAAAACCCTACGTCCTGCTTGATTAATATTGATGATATGGGTAGTACAAGAGTAGATCCACCACGAGATCAAGGAGGCTAAACCCTAGAAGCTAGCCTATGGTATGATTGTTCATATATTGTATATCTATCGACTAGCCTGGCCTCGGTTTATATAATGCATCGGAGGCCTAGGATAACAAGAGTCCTAGCCGAATACGCTGGTGGGGAGAAGTCCTTGTCTTGATCGCCAAGTCTTGTGGAATCTTCCTTGTATGCGGCAGCCGTCCGAACTGGCCCATGAGTATACGGCCACGGGGGTCCTCGGCCCAATTTAATAGATCGGGAGACGACATGGTGAGTACCCCCTAGTCCAGGACACCGTCACAAACTCTTAAAGATTATGGGATACATGTGAGACATGTTCCATTGCTTTGTGACAATGAGATTGCTATTAAGATTGCTCACAATCCCGTGCAACATTCTTGAACTAAACATACTGAAGTTCGTCATCATTTCATCCGTGACCATGTTGATAAAGGAGATATCAATCTTAAGCATGTTCATACTGACAAGCAATTGGCGTATATCTTCACTAAACCGCTTGATGAAAAGATATTTTGTCATTTCAGGAGTGATTTGAACATCCTTGATGCCTCAAATTTGTAATAGGGATTTCCATTTGATACATTCAAGGCATGAGCTTATATGACTAATTCTTGATATTTCTCTTATGATGATGATCATTTATCTTGGATATATTTGTATCCTTGTATGTTATCTAACCCTTGTTGGTACTTGGATGAACGTCAATCTATGAGATTGCAAATCACTCACATCTTGAGCAATTTCTACATCACCAAGTATCTATGCGTTGGTTGTTGAAATTAAGGAAGCATGAACACATTCAACATATCCTTTGACAATTTCAATATGATAAATTTCACAATTTTCTATTTGGATACACAAGTGCTATTCCTTGCAAGACTAACCCATGTAGGAAGATGAACTTCAAATTCTAAAGGATGCCCCCAACTCTCGATGGACAATATCAACATTGAGCACCTGCCACAAGTTCAACTACATGATCAAGATCAACACCACAACCCAAGGTATGTCTTTCCATCTTAGAGAAGCTTTGCTCCAAGTCATGATCCAAAGTAACTCAACAAGATGAGAATACATCAAGACTCTTAAATGAAAAATGGCAACCCCATTTTGAGATTAACGATGAGTATGACCTATGATCAAGTGATCTCACTTGACTCCAAAGTCAATATACTCTAACATAGGTGACTTTGTCGCCGACCCTCTCTAGATGAAGTTCTCTAGTGTTCCCCTTTCTTAGTTGCATTTTCTTTGCATTTCTTTTACTAGAATGTTTCTCGTTATTTATCAAAAAAAACTTCATCTACATCTCTTTCTGTTTTCTGCTTTCTTTTTTGTCTCTATATCTAAGTTTAATTCATTGCAATTTATGAAAATTCCCTAAATATCTTTGTGAAATCTCATTTGCAAGTGAGCTGAGTTGACAAAATCTTTCCTCTGCATTGAACTCGGTTCCACCGATCCAAGCCTATCGGCCAAATCAAAGCACAAGTTCTACTTGGACACAGTTCATCCGTTCTACCGAAATGGACTAACTCAGTCTCACCAATGTGCACCTTCAGTGACTCTGCTATCTCGGAGTCACCGATTGAAATGAATCAGCGCCACTGATTTCACTGTTGAGAAAACTTTTTGCCATTTTATAGTGCCTATTTCTTTCAGCTCCACTCAATGCTTCTTTCCCTCTATCTGCATCCTGAATTGCATTCTGCTTACTTGTGTTTCTCGAGGATCACACTCACTTGAATCATATCCATGAAAACTACCCTTCTTGGAAATTGATGGCAAAGGGGGAGAGAGAGCACATCAAAGCTTATTCTTACAAAGCTCTTCTAAGAAAGGAAGAGAGATGCACTGTCATAAGAGGAGAGGAGTCACATGTCTTTAAGAGGGGAAAGACATGTCAGTTGGTGATTTACTTGAGCCTTTATTTGATTTGAGTTATTTTTGCTCTTGATTTTATTTCTACTCTGATTTTATCTCACCCTACCTTCTCCCAGTATCTAGTGTTAGATTCAGGGGGAGAAACAGGCCATGCTTAAGGGGAGAAAAATCCTTAGAATTTATTGCAAAACCTTAAATCTTTGGGGACATGTCCATATTCAAATAAAGTACTTACTTTGTGGTACTCACCTATTACATGTCATCCCAGTCTTGGTATTCTTGTGGATCTTGAGATCCTTCTTGTTTGGAGTTTTCTTGTGTTATTTAACCATGTTTTCTCAAGTCTACTTGTTCAAGAGTCAGCTCAAGAACCACAAGGTAAGCATATGTGCATCACACTCATGTGCATGATGATCTCTTTCTTTTGCACATATTGTTTGCAAGAGGGATTCATAAACATCAAGGTACGTCTCACAAAACTTCTTTTGCTCTGATGCATATGGCCAAGATACATGTAGCTCATCACTTACTCTATCATGTTGTGCATTGATATGTCTCCAACGTATCTATAATTTTTGATTGTTCCATGCTGTTATATTATCAATCTTGGATGTTTTATAATCATTTTATAGTCATTTTATATCATTTTTTGGTACTAACCTATTGACATAGTGCCAAGTGCCAGTTGCTATTTTCTGCATGTTCTTTACATCATAGGAAATCAATACCAAACGGAGTCCAAAGGCAGCAAAACTTTAGGGAGATTTTTTTGGACCAGAAGACACCCAATGGGCCAAGGCAACACCTCGGGGTGCTCCGAGGGGAGCACAACCCACCAGGGCTCGCCAAGAGGCCAGGCGCGCCCTGGTGGGTTGTGCCCACCTCGGGTGTCCCCCCCCCCCCCCGGACTGCCTCTTTGCTCTATAAATACCCCAATATTCCAGAAACCCTAGGGGAATCGACGAAAATCAATTCCAGCCACCACAGAGTCCAGAACCACCAGATCCAATCTAGACACCATCACGGAGGGGTTCACCACTTCCATTGGTGCCTCTCCGATGATCGATGAGTAGTTCTTTGTAGACCTTCGGGTCCGTAGTTAGTAGCTAGATGGCTTCCTCTCTCTCGTTTGATTCTCAATACAATGGTCTCTTGGAGATCCATATGATGTAACTCTTTTTGTGGTGTGTTTCTTGGGATCAGATGAACTTTGAGTTTATGATCAGATCTATCTTTTTATCCATGAAAGTTATTTGAATCTTCTTTGATCTATTATATGCATGATTGCTTATAGCCTCATATTTCTTCTCTGATATTTGGGTTTTGTTTGGCCAACTTGATCTATTTATCTTGCAATGGGAAGAGGTGCTTTGTAGTGGGTTAGATCTTACGGTGCTTGATCTAGCGACAGAAGGGGAACCGACACATATGTATCGTTGCTACTAAGGTTAAAATGATGGGGTCTATCTCTACATAGATATATCTTGTCTACATCATGTCATCGTTTTTATTGCATTACTTTGTTTCCCCGTGAACTTAATACACTAGATGCTTGTTGGATAGCGGTTGATATGTGGAGTAATAGTAGTAGATGCAGGCAGGAGTCGGTCTACTAATCTTGGATGTGATGCCTATGTAATGATCATTGCCTAGATATCGTCATGATTATTTTAAGTTCAATCAATTGCCCAACAGTAATTTGTTTACCCACCATTTGTTATTTTTCTCGAGAGAAGCCACTAGTGAAACCTACGGCGCCCGGGTCTCTTCTTTCATATTACTAGCACAAGTGCCGTGCGTTGCAACGGGAGTAAAAATACCTCAGCAACCTATTTTAGTCACTAAAAATTGCATGATCATGTTAATCATGTTCAGAGTCTACATGAACATGCTGTAGTCCAGTCTAGTTCAAATTATTAAATATGACATTGCTTTGAAATAATAAAAAGTATTGTTAACTTTCCATCACAACAACTGCAACAAACAACAAATAAATAATAAGCTTCGACAACAAATGATTGCAACAAAAATAGCTAGCAATTTCTATCCATCTCTCTCACTGTACCTTTCCTCTATACAATAATGACATCATCACACAAATAATGGCAGCATCCGTACAAAGCAAAACCAACCAAATTGCTCCAAATCTCAATTCCAATCTATGTATATCCATGTACAGTTTTCCATAAGTAGAGCACATAGAGGAGCATGTATAATCCGGTCCAACACCAATCAGTTGCAAATAAGGAGGACTTTGATTTCCTGACATAATCTACTGACAAAGCCACATGTTACCATGAAATCTTGAGAAGATTATTTCAGAAAAGTACCAACTCAATGGCACTTATTTTGGGGCGGAGGGAGTAGGATTTAAGCAAGGTGCACATTAGGATCTAATGAAACTTTTCCTTTATTCATCAATTTACAAAACAGAGATAATGTCGAGATGGTTGGTGACGGAGGTTTATGTGTCTATCTGGTTCTGAACCAATCATTTCAGAACTTCAGAAACCGGAGATGATGTTGAGATAGTTGGTGATGGATCTTCATCACCATCTATCAGTTTATCTGAATTGGAAACACATGATTCAGAATGTATTTTTTAAAGGCCGATTATCAGAAACCTCAATAGTGGTTCATTCATCATTGTGGTTCATTTTCTGCAACACAATAAAAAATACAAATTAAACATCTCATCAGATTGTTCAAACAATAATTCAGAAATGAAAGCATAAAGAGTTATAACCCATCTAGCTTAACATAACTATTTAATAGGTTCAGTTTCTATTCCTGTCGAATCTGAATGTAAATGCCACAATAGTTACCAACTTCATGATGTATGTATGAGGACCACAGAAACTTTCTGGAGTTTGCAGACTAATACCCCAATTCTGGAGTTTGCATACTAATGCTCCAAAGTAAAGGTACATCATACATTTTTCTGGAGTGTTGATGAAATTTTCCAGAAACAACATCTCATTAATATTTGGAAAAGAGGTTTGAGGTTAACCAGATCTTCAGGGAAGTTAATTCTCAATCATGTGTCAGGCATATAACAGATTACTTCCTCGGGGTCTCTAGAACTGACTTTAATAGTACGAATAGCTAAGAGAGGCGGTTTTTGATGGTCATGACAACAGCCAGCCAAATGGATAAACAACTTTGAGATGACGAAATTACAGGAAATTAGTAGTATGATTCTATCTACATCAATCTACCAGAAGGCACATGTTACAATAAGCAACTGAAGGATATACTAAATCCTATCAAAACTCATGCTCTTTTCAAATTTTAATTTCAAAAAGATTATGAAACATAATAGACATGTCGCTTTTTATCTTGGCATGTGATCCCGGTGGTGCAGAAGGTACAATAGCGTACCTTAGGTGAAGCGTGGGTGGTCGGCGTCCCTGCGAAGTTGGTAGAATGGCAAGATTGGATCCTTCCAGTGAGATAATTTCGAGCACCGGAATTTGCAATTTAGACGTGGCTTCCGTAGAGGGGCTCGATGCTTTTTTATGTTGCAAAGGAGGGTGATTCATGTGGAGTTCATGTCCGGCACGACTTGATGGAAGTAAGTTTGCAAAACTTGGTACAAATATTGCTAGGATAAAAACTCTCAACTCGTCAGTGACAACAAGTTAGACAGCATTTCTCTTAGTTATCCAGAAAAAAATCCTAGTACCATGCCGGCCTGCATGCATGCACGATTGACTAAAACGTGGCGATAGTTAAACAAACCTTAGATAGTACCACAAGTAAGAAAGAGCATAGCAGCAGCAAAGACAAGAAAAAGCAGCAGCATATTGTTCACTAACTCCAGAGAGTTGTGAGAGGGCGGCCAAGGCAATCGAGCGTCCGTTTAAGATGGTTGTACCCCAAGTCCTCTCATAGTTACGTCTAGCCAAGTATTGCATAACAGTTCATGATCGACCATTGATTAAAGTGCAATATGTGAAACAAAACCCACGGTATCTCACCTCCAAGCTCCCTGCACTTTTCCCTTCTCCTGGCAGTCGTACATGCAATCAAGGAAGCGCTGCTACTGCTGACCAGTTTCACCTCAACCTCCCATGTCCCTTCTATCTAGACAATAAATTGCAGAAATTCACCTCTCACTCTGCTTGCAAAGTTCAGCGAGCAGGGAGTTTCCTTGGGCTAATTTGAACAAACATCAATGTTTTGGAGTCTCCACCTGCAGTGCCTTGTACATTTGTTCTGACCAATCAATTGGACAATGAGCAATTGTGCAAAGAAACTGATTACATTAGCCTAGAGACATGATGCCAGCGTCATTATTTTACTTGCCTACATTATTAGTAATCAAATATAACGTCATTGCCTTTGTGACCTGCATAACTGCATACTGAAACATGGGCTTCGAATAGTAGCTATCATAGTGGCTGTCCTTGTCAGTAGTCAACACAAATCTTCTCAGCCAGATGTCCTTCGAATAGTATTATATACAAAGAGAAGCATAACTGACAATATAAAATGATTTACTAATACTATGTTGAGTTGTTTGCAATTCAGCATGTACAGAAGGCAAAAGCATAGAGATAAAAACTACCAATACATATGTTTCGAAACAGAGTTACTAATAAGATGAGATTGATCATAAGATTTCCAACAAAAGCAATTCCTTGGTCCAAACTTACAAATATTTCAATAAAAGTTTTTCATGGGAACTATTAAATAGCGTGTGAAGAAATCAGAAAACACAAAGCAGAAACATGTTGTTTCATAGTTTTATCTTGCCTACTTGATGTATTGGTCTCCATCACACCAAGTAACTTGGTTTCCTTGGAGTTTAGGTGAGGACACCTTTGTTAGAAGGAAGACAAAGATAGCCACAACAATTGAACAGAGAAAGTCATGTTGCAATATATCTGGTAGCCAAGAGACTCCTTCAGGATCATAGATTGATCAAGGAGTTTGTCCATCCCAACCGCCAACATGTTGGTGATGATATCGGCTACGCATCGCGCAATAGTGGCGGGGAGGGGCCGTTGAGGAAAGCAGTGGCGTGAGCGGAGCCTCGCCGGCGGGAGTCACGATGATAGCAGAGGCATGGCAGAGGGATGGGGGAATCGGTGCCATGGCAACCAGGCGGTTCAGAAGCGTCGGAGGATGAGCTCCTGGGCGTGGTTTCCGATTATTGGATCGGCGGGGCGTGCGGTGGCAGTGCGAGCTAGGGCGACAGAGCAAGAGCGAGTTGGGGGCGTGTCAGGGGAGACGGGTAGGAAAGATAATGAGAGCAGCAGTTCGGCTGTCCGGGAGAGAGGATGACCTCCGGCGGCCGGAGATGGAGTGGGTGGTGGCGTTGGGTAGAGCAGGAGCCAGGAGGAGGAATCGGGGTTGTGGGCACTTCCGGTTGAGGAACAGAGGAAATAGAAAGATGCGTGTGTTCGCTTTTTTTCTTATTGTTTTTTTAACGAGTCATTTTTTTAACTCATGGATGGCATGGTGGGTAATTTTTAGTGAAGTTTTAGGGACAAAAGCGATGGCCATTTAGGTAAAGAAACGCACCGTTGATGAAATAGATAGTACCACCTCGGATATTAAGAAAAATATCAAAATCAAGAAAAAACGGACAGGAAAAAGCGTATTATGACATAGGAAGAAAGCGCATTGTGACGGTGAACCCACGGAGTCAATCCGTGCTTTATTATTGGGTAGAGATTTGCCTTTGCAGTCTATTTTCCTTTGCTTTTATTTTCAGATCTATTAAACCAAAAATACAAAAATACCTTGCTGCAATTTATTATTATTTATTTTATTTGGCGTTCGATCTATCAATCTAATACAATTTATTCACATCCGTTTTGCCAATTTCTGGCACTGTTACCCGAAAGGGATTGACAACCCCTTTAATACGTCGGGTTGCGAGTAGTTGTTATTTGTGTGCAGGCGCCGCTTACGTGTTGTTGCTTGGTTCTCCTACTAGTTCGATAACCTTGGTCTCATCACTGAGGGAAATACCTACCATCGCTGTGCTGCATCATCCCTTCCTCTTTGGGGAAATACCGACGTAGCTTCAAGCTGCATCGTGCATTCACATGTCTCTCAATTCTATCATTACATGAGTGCATACATGTAGGGGGGGCTTATGCAAGTTATATGTTTCTCCAAAGCTTTACTTACTACTCATGTTATCTTTTACTTGAAGCTTTCATGTATGTTGTCATAAATTACCAAAAAGGGGGAGATTGAAAGCACAAGTGCTCCCTGGGTGATTTTGGTAATTAATGTCAACATTTCTCTTGTTAGACTAATAGTTTTATCTAGTATATTTCAGATAAGTTCAACAATGGAGTGACATGGATAAGAGGATGTGTAACCCCTTCAAAATGCTAAGGACAAGGATTGGCAAAAGCTCAAGGCTCTACATTTTTGTTTAAGTGATCCAAGATCACATTGAGTACATAGGAAAGCCAATACTATTAAAAGGGGATGAGGTGTTTCTTAATGATCTACTTGCTCAAAGTGCTTAATGATATTGCTCCAAAACCCTCAGCCACTTTCTCTATCCAAATATGTCAAAACCCTAATTCCCAACTCGGTCCACTGGCATTTCCCATCCGGAGCCACCAAGTTCATGTTGACATAGCCACTGCCAAAACCCTAATGATTCGGTCACACCGATATGGATCTCGGTCTCACCGAGATGGCCTTGCCAGCACTCTGTGACTTGTTGCAATTATTTTGGTCCCACGGAGATGTTGCAATTGGTCCCACCGAGTTGAGTTGACTAATTCTCTGTTGCTCATTGCATTCACTTCGGTCTCATCGAGATGATGCAATCGGTGCCACCGAGATGAAGTTTGCCCTAAGCCCTAGAACATCGGTCCCACCGAGTTGCTTCCGTCAGTCCCACCGAGATTCCTAACGTTCATATTTTTGTACAGATCGGTGCCATCGAGTTTTCTGATCGGTGCCACCGAGATGGGTCAAAAGTGTGTAATGGTTGAATTCTGTGTGGAGGCTATATATACCCCTCCACCCCCTTCTTCTCATGATAGAGAGCCATCAGAACATGCCTACACTTCCACCACTCATTTTCTGAGAGAGAACCACCTACTCATGTGTTGAGATCAAGAGATTCCATTTCTACCATTTGAACCTTGATTTCTAGCCTTCCCCAAGTTGCTTTTCTTGGGGAACGCGGTAATTTCAAAAAATTTCCTACACACACGCAAGATCATGGTGATGCATAGCAACGAGAGGGGAGTGTATCATCCACGTACCCTCGTAGACCATAAGCGGAAGCATTATGAGAACGCGGTTGATGTAGTCGTATGTCTTCACAATCCGACCGATCCAAGTACCGAACGCACGGCACCTCCGAGTTCAGCACACGTTCAGCTCGATGACGTCACACGAACTCCGATCCAGCAGAGCTTTGAGGGAGAGTTCCAGCAGCACGACGGTGTGATGACGGTGATGATGTTGCTACCGACGCAGGGCTTCGCCTAAGCACTGCTATGATATGATCGAGGTGGATTATGGTGGAGGGGGCATCGCACACGGCTTGGAACAATCAACTTGTGTGTCTTTGGGTGCCCCCCCCCCCCCCC
The DNA here is from genome assembly GCF_018294505.1 of Triticum aestivum. NCBI lineage: Eukaryota > Viridiplantae > Streptophyta > Magnoliopsida > Poales > Poaceae > Triticum > Triticum aestivum. The sequence continues at coordinate 136,322,718 of NC_057806.1, forward strand.
CCGCCCCTGTATATAAAGGAGCAAGGGGGGAGGCCGGACGGCCTTGGTGCGCCCCAAGGAGAGGAGGAATCCTCCGCCTAGTAGGAGTAGGATTCATCCTTTCCTAGTCCTACTAGGAAGGGGTAAGGGGGAAGGAAAGAGAGGGAGAGGGAGAGGGAAAGAGGGGCCGCGCCCCCTCCCCTAGTCCAATTCGGACTCCTCATGGGAGGGGGCACGCCACCTCCTGGGCTGCTGCTCTCTCTCTCCCCTCAGGCCCACTAAGGCCCAATACTTCCCCGAGGGGGGTCCGGTAACCCCTCCGGAATTCCGGTTTTCTCCGAAACCATCCGGAACACATCCGGTGTCCGAATATAGCCGTCCAATATATCAATCTTTACGTCTTGACCATTTCGAGACTCCTCGTCATGTCCATGATCACATCCTGGACTCCGAACTACCTTCGGTACATCAAAACACATAAACTCATAATACCGATCATCACCGAACTTTAAGCTTGCGGACCCTACGAGTTCGAGAACTATGTAGACATGATCGAGACTCATCTCCGGCCAATAACCAATTGTGGAACCTGGATGCTCATATTGTTTTCTACATATTCTACGAAGATCTTTATCGGTCAAACAGCATAACAACATACGTTGTTCCCTTTGTCATCGATATGTTACTTGCTCGAGATTCGATCGTCAGTATCCTTATACCTAGTTCAATCTCGTTACCGGCAAATCTCTTTACTCGTTCCGTATTGCATCATCCCGCAACTAACTCATTAGTCACAATGCTTGCAAGGCTTATAGTGATGTGCATTACCGAGAGGGCCCAGAGATACCTCTCCGACAATCGGAGTGACAAATCCTAATCTTGATCTATGCCAACTCAACAAGTACCATCGGATACACCTGTAGAGCACCTTTAAAATCACCCAGTTACGTTGTGACATTTGGTAGCACACAAAGTGTTCCTCCGGTACTCGGGAGTTGCATAATCTCATAGTCATGGGAACATGTATAAGTCATGAAGAAAGCAATAGCACCAAACTAAACGATCATCGTGCTAAGCTAATGGAGTGGTTCAAGTCAATCACATCATTCTCTAATGATGTGATCCCATTAATCAAATGACAACTCATGTCTATGGTTAGGAAACATAACCATCATTGATTTAATGAGCTAGTCAAGTAGAGGCAAACTAGTGACATTCTGCTTGTCTATGTATTCACACATGTACTAAGTTTCTGGTTAATACAATTCTAGCATGAAGAATAAACATTTATCATGATATAAGGAAATATAAATAACAAATTTCTTATTGCCTCTAGGGCATATTTCCTTCAGTCTCCCACTTGCACTAGAGTCAATAATCTAGATTACATAGTAATGATTCTAACACACATGGAGTCTTGGTGCTGATCATGTTTTGCTCATGAGAGAGGCTTAGTCAACGGGTCTACAACATTCAGATCCGTATGTATCTTGCAAATCTCTATGTCTCCCTCCTTGACTTGATCGCGGATGCAGTTGAAGCGTCTCTTGGTGTGCTTGGTTCTTCTGTGAAATCTGGATTCCTTTGCCAAGGCAATTGCACTTGTATTGTCACAAAAGATTTTTATTGGACCCAATGCACTAGGTATGACACCTAGATCGGATATGAACTCCTTCATCCAGACTCCCTCATTTGTTGCTTCCGAAGCAGCTATGTACTCTGCTTCATACGTAGATCCCGCCATGATGCTTTGCTTAGAACTGCACCAACTGATAGCTCCACTGTTCAATAAAAGCATGTATCCAGTTTGTGACTTAGAGTCATCCGGATCAGTGTCAAAGCTTGCATCGACGTAACCATTTACGACGAGCTCTTTGTCACCTCCATAAATGAGAAACATATCCTTAGTCCTTTTTAGGTATTTCTTCTTGACCGTTGTCCAGTGATCCACTCCTGGATTACTTTGGTACCTCCCTGCTAAACTTACACCAAGGCACACATCAGGTCTGGTACACAGCATTGCATACATGATAGAGCCTATGGTTGAAGCATAGGGAACATCTTTCATTTTCTCTCTATCTTCTGCAGTGGTCGGGCATTGAGTCTGACTCAACTTCACACCTTGTAACACAGGCAAGAACCCTTTCTTTGCTTGATCCATTTTGAACTTCTTCAAAACTTTATCAAGGTATGCGCTTTGTGAAAGTCCAATTAAGTGTCTTGATCTATCTCTATAGATCTTGATTCCCAATATATAAGCAGCTTCACCGAGGTCTTCCATTGAAAAACTCTTATTCAAGTATCCTTTTATGCTATCCAGAAATTCTATATCATTTCCAATCAGCAATATGTCATCCACATATAATATTAGAAATGCTACAGAGCTCCCACTCACTTTCTTGTAAATACAGGCTTCTCCAAAAGTCTGTATAAAACCATATGCTTTGATCACACTATCAAAACGTTTATTCCAACTCTAAGATGCTTGCACCAGTCCATAGATGGATCGTTGGAGTTTGCACACTTTGTTAGCACCCTTTGGATCGATAAAACCCTCAGGTTGCATCATATACAACTCTTCTTCCAGAAATCCATTCAGGAATGCAGTCTTTACATCCATTTGCCAAATTTCATAATCATAAAATGCAGCAATTGCTAACATGATTCGGACGGACTTAAGCATCGCTACGGGTGAGAAAGTCTCATCGTAGTCAACTCCTTGAACTTGTCGAAAACCTTTCGCAACAAGTCGAGCTTTGTAGATAGTAACATTACCATCAGCGTTAGTCTTCTTCTTGAAGATCCATTTATTCTCGATGGCTTGCCGATCATCGGGGAAGTCAACCAAAGTCCACACTTTGTTCTCATACATGGATCCTATCTCAGATTTCATGGCCTCTAGCCATTTTGCGGAATCTGGGCTCATCATCGCTTCCTCATAGTTCGTAGGTTCGTCATGGTCAAGTAACATGACCTCCAGAACAGGATTACCGTACCACTCTGGTGCGGATCTTACTCTGGTTGACCTACGAGGTTCGGTAGTAACTTGATCTGAAGTTACATGATCTTCATCATTAGCTTCCTCACTAATTGGTGTAGGAGTCACAGGAACAGATTTCTGTGATGAACTACTTTCCAATAAGGGAGCAGGTACAGTTACCTCATCAAGTTCTACTTTCCTCCCACTCACTTCTTTCGAGAGAAACTCCTTCTCTAGAAAGGATCCATTCTTAGCAACGAATGTCTTGCTCGGATCTGTGATAGAAGGTGTAACCAATAGTCTCCTTTGGGTATCCTATGAAGACACATTTCTTCGATTTCGGTTCGAGCTTATCAAGTTGAAGCTTTTTCACATAAGCATCATAGCCCCAAATTTTAAGAAACGACAACTTTGGTTTCTTGCCAAACCATAGTTCATAAGGCATCGTCTCAACGGATTTAGGTGGTGCCCTATTTAACGTGAATGCAGCCGTCTCTGAAGCATAACCCCAAAACGATAGCGGTAAATCAGTAAGAGACATCATAGATCTCACTATATCTAGTAAAGTACGATTACAACGTTCGGACACACCATTATGCTGTGGTGTTCTGCTACCTCTTGAGCACTGCGTTGGTTTTCCCTTGAAGAGGAAAGGGTGATGCAGTAAAGCAGCGTAAGTATTTCCCTCAGTTTTTGAGAACCAAGGTATCAATCCAGTAGGAGATCACGCTCAAGTCACACGCACCTACGTACGCAAACAAATAAGAACCTCGCAACCAACGCGATAAAGGGGTTGTCAAGCCCTTCTCGGTCACTTACGAGAGTGAGATCTGATAGATATGATAAGATAATATTTTTGGTATTTTTATGATAAAGAGAAATAAAGATGCAAAGTAAAATAAACGGCAAAGGAAATAACTAAGTATTGGAGGATTAATATGATGGAAGATAGACCCGGGGGCCATAGGTTTCACTAGTGGCTTCTCTCAAGAGCATAAGTATTATGGTGGGTAAACAAATTACTGTCGAGCAATTGATAGAATTGAGCATAGTTATGAGAATATCTAGGTATGATCATGTATATAGGCATCACGCCCGAGACAAGTAGACCGACTCCTGCCTGCATCTACTACTATTACTCCACACATCGACCGCTATCCAGCATGCATCTAGAGTATTAAGTTCAAGAGAACAGAGTAATTCTTTAAGGAAGATGACATGATGTAGAGGGATAAACTCATGCAATATGATATAAGCCCCATCTTTTTATCCTCGATGGAAACAACACAATAAGTATCGGTTCCCTTTCTGTCACTGGGATCGAACACCGCAATATTGAACCCAAAGCTAAGCACTTCTCCCATTGCAAGAAAGATCAATCTAGTAGGCCAAACCAAACTGATAATTCGAAGAGACTTGCAAAGATAAACCAATAATACATAAAAGAATTCAGAGGAGAATCAAATATTGTTCATAGATAATCTGGATCATAAACCCACAATTCATCGGATCTCGACAAACACACCACAAAATAAGATTACATCGAATATATGTAACACCCACGATGCAGCTATATCTCCCACGTGTCGGAGCATGACTTAGAGGCATAACCGCATAGTAGGCATGTCGCAAGAGGGGTAATCTTTACACATCCCATGTACTGAATAAGAAAGGGATAAAGAGTTGGCCTACAATCGCCACTTCACACAATACATAAATATAGCATTACATCATCCAGAATACAATCAAGGTCCAACTATGGAACCAAATAAAGAAAGACAACCCCTAATGCTAAATCCCCGATCGCCCCGACTGGGCTCCACTACTGATCAACTGGAAATGAAACAAGACTACGATCAAGATCTTCATCGGGCTCCCACTTGAGCTCATTTGCGTCACCTGCACTGGTATCATCGGCACCTGCAACTGTTTGGAAGTATTTGTGAGTCATGAGGACTCAGCAATCCCACACCCTCACGATCAAGTCTCTTTAAGCTTATGGGTAGGAAAAGGGGTAGTGAGGTGGAGCTGCAGCAAGCGCTAGCATATATGGTGGCTAACTTATGCAAATAAGAGCGAGAAGAGAAGCAAAGCATGGTCGAGAAGCTATAATGATCAAGAAGTGATCCTGAAACTACTTACGTTCAAGCATAACACGAGACCGTGTTCTCTTCCCGGACTCTGCCGAAAAGAGACCATCACGGCTACACACTCGGTTGATGCATTTTAATTAAGTTAAGTGTCAAGTTCTCTACAACCAGAAATTAACAAATTCCCATTTGCCCATAACCGCGGGCACGACTTTCGGAAGTTCAAACCCTGCAGGGGTGTCCCAACTTAGCCCATCACAAGCTCTCACGGTCAATGAAGGATATTCCTTCTCCCAGGAAGACCCGATCAGACTCGGAATCCCGGTTACAAGACATTTCGACAATGGTAAAACAAGACCAGTAAAGCCGCCCGAATGTGCCGACAAATCCCGATAGGAGCTGCACATATCTCGTTCTCAGGGCACACCGGATGAACACTACATACAACTATAACCAACCTTCAAGTTTCCCCGAGGTGGCGCTGCAAGTGGCTCTGTTTTGGACCAACACTCAGAGGAGCACTCGCCTAGGGGGTTAAAATAAAGATGACCCTCGGGCTCCAGAAAATGGAGAAAGGATATATAGCAAAGTTAGAGGCCAAGAGTTGTGATAACAAAGGCATTGGCATTTTTGCAAGTGTGTTTATGGGTGATTCCAAATTATTGGAATATAATTTTTATAGCTCCCTAAAGTATTGGGAGAATATGTTATAAAGAGCAATCACCATGTGAGTCCCCTTGGTTTAAATGGATCAAAGATCCATACGGTTTATTTGGTTGAGTTTTTTTTAAACGGGTTGCATGATGACATGATGCAATGCACATGATGACATGACAATACGCAACACGCAAGCGAATGACATGGCAAAGACAGCGAATAACTGGAAGACACATGGCGCATTGGTCTCGGGGCGTCACAATAGATCTCCAAGAAAATCGAGGAGAACTTTGTATTGAGATCCAAAGAGAGAGAAGAAGCCTAGCTAATAACTATGGACCCGTAGGTCTTAAGTAAACTACTCACACATCACCGAAGAGGCCATGGAGTTGATGTAGAGGCCCTCCATGATCAATGCCCCCTCCGGCAGAGCTCCGGAAAAGGCCCCGAGATGGGATCTCTCGAGTACAGAAGGTTTTCGCGGTGGAATTAGGTTTTTGTGGTGCTCCTGGATGTTTAGGGGGTACGTGGATATATATAGGAGGAAGAAGTACGTCGGTGGAGCAACAGAGGGCCCACGAGGGTGGAGGGCGCGCCCCCTACCTCGTGCCTTCCTCCCTTGTTTCTTGCCGGCCACTCCAAGTCTCCTGGATCATGTTTGTTGAGAAAATCACGTTCCCGAAGGTTTCATTCCGTTTGGACTCCATTTGATATTCCTTTTCTTTGAAACCCTAAAATAGGTTAAAAAACAGCAATTTGGGATGGGCCTCCGGTTAGTAGGTTAGTCCCAAAAATGATATAAAAGTGTAAAATAAAGCCCATTAACATCAAAATAGATAATATAATAGCATGGAGCAATCAAAAATTATAGATACGTTGGAGACGTATCATGTTCCGAGTGGCGTGAGTTGCGAAACTATTCCGCATTGTTTCAAATGAAGACCAAACTCGTAACTCAAATATTCTCCTCCACGATCATATCGTAGAAACTTTATTTTCTTGTTACGATGATTTTCCACTTCACTCTGAAATTCTTTGAACTTTTCAAATGTTTCATACTTATATTTCATCAAGTAGATATACCCATATCTGCTCAAATCATCTGTGAAGGTGAGAAAATAATGATACCCGCTCCGAGCCTCGACATTCAAAAGACCACACACATCAGTATGTATGATTCCCAACAAATCTGTTGCTCGCTCCATAGTTCCGGAGAATGGCGTTTTAGTCATCTTGCCCATGAGGCATGGTTTGCAAGTACCAAGTGATTCATAATCAAGTGTTTCCAAAAGTCCATTAGAATGGAGTTTCTTCATGCGCTTTACACCAATATGACCTAAACGGCAGTGACATAAATAAGTTGCACTATCATTATCAACTCTACATCTTTTAGCTTCAATATTATGAATATGTGTATCACTACTATCGAGATTCATCAAAAATAGACCACTCTTCAAGGGTGCATGACCATAAAAGATATTACTCATATAAATAGAACAACCATTATTCTCATATTTAAATGAATAACCGTCTCGCATCAAACAAGATCCAGATATAATGTTCATGCTCAATGCTGGCACCAAATAACAATTATTTAGTTCTAAAACTAATCCCGAAGGTAGATGTAGAGGTAGCGTGCTGACCGCGATGACATCGACTTTGGAACCATTTTCCACGCGCATCGTCACCTCGTCCTTAGCCAATCTTCGCTTAATCCGTAGCCCCTGTTTCGAGTTGCAAATATTAGCAACAAAACCAGTATCAAATACCCAGGTGCTACTGCAAGCATTAGTAAGGTACACATCAATAACATGTATATCACATATACCTTTGTTCACCTTGCCATCCTTCTTATCCGCCAAATACTTGGGGCAGTTCCGCTTCCAGTGACCAGTCCCTTTGCAGTAGAAGCACTCAGTCTCAGGCTTAGGTCCAGACTTGGACTTCTTCACTTGAGCAGCAACTTTCTTACCGTTCTTCTTGAAGTTCCCCTTCTTCCCTTTACCTTTTTTCTTGAAACTGGTGGTCTTGTTGACCATCAACACTTGATGCTCCTTCTTTATTTCTACCTACGCAGCCTTTAGCATTGCGAAGAGCTTGGGAATTGCCTTATCCATCCCTTGCATATTATAGTTCATCATGAATCTCTTGTAGCTTGGTGGCAGTGATTGAAGATTAACTCCCAGTTGAATCAAGTGATTGTTATACCCAGACATTTTGAGTATATGCTCACTCGCAGAACTATTCTCTTCCATCTTGCAGCTGTAGAACTTATTGGAAACTTCATATCTCTCAATCCGGGCATTTGCTTGAAATATTAACTTCAACTCCTGGAACATCTCATATGCTCCATGACGTTCAAAACGTCATTGAAGTCCCGGTTCTAAGCCGTAAAGCATGGCACACTGAACTATCGAGTAATCATCAGCTTTGCTCTACCAGACGTTCATAACATCTGGCATTGCTCATGCAACGGGTTTGGCACCTAGTGGTGCTTCCAAGACGTAATTCTTCTGTGCAGCAATGAGGATAATCCTCGAGTTACAGACCCAGTCCGTGTAATTGCTACCATCATCTTTCAACTTTGCTTTCTCAAGGAATGCATTAAAATTCAACAGAACAATAGCACGGGCCATCTATCTACAACAACATAGACATACAAAATACTATCAGGTACTAAGTTCATGATAAATTAAGGTTCAATTAATCATATTACTTAAGAACTCCCACTTAGACAGACAACCCTCTAATCATCTAAGTGATCACATGATCCATATCAACTAAACCATGTCCAATCATCACGTGAGATGGAGTAGTTTTCAATGATGAACATCACTATATGATTCACGCTCGACCTTTCGGTCTCAGTGTTCTGAGGCCATATATGCATATGCTAGGCTCGTCAAGTTTAACCCGAGTATTCTGCGTGTGCAAAACTGGCTTGCACCCGTTGTATGTGAACGTAGAGCTTATCACACCCGATCATCACGTGGTGTCTTGGCACGACGAACTTTCGCAATGGTGCATACTCAGGGAGAACACTTATACCTTGAAATTTAGTGAGAGATCATCTTATAATGCTACCGTCGATCTAAGCAAAATAAGATGCATAAAAGATAAACATCACATGCAATCAATATAAGTGATATGATATGGCCATCATTATCTTGTGCCTGTGATCTTCATCTCCAAAGCACCGTCATGATCACCATCGTCACCGGCTTGACACCTTGATCTCCATCGAAGCATCGTTGTCATCACGCCAACTATTGCTTCCACGATTATCGCTACCGCTTAGTGATAAAGTAAAGCAATTACATGGTGATTGCATTTCATATAATAAAGTGACAACCATATGGCTCCTGCCAGTTGCCGATAACTGTGTTTACAAAACATGATCATCTCATACAATAAAATTTAGCATCATGTCTTGACCATATCACATCACAACATGCCCTGCAAAAACAAGTTAGACGTCCTCTACTTTGTTGTTGCAAGTTTTACATGGTTGCCACGGGCTGAGCAAGAACCGTTCTTACCTACGCATCAAAAACCACAACGCGGTATAGTGATTGCTTTTTGATCTTCAGAAAGAACCTTGTTCATTGAATCCGATTCAACTAAAGCTGGAGAAACAGACACCCACTAGCCACCTGTGTGCAAAGCACGTCAGTAGAACCAGTCTCGCATAAGCGTACGCGTAATGTCGGTCTGGGCCGCTTCATCCAACAATGCCGCTGAATCAAGAATCAACTAGTGATGGCAAGCAATATGTATATACCCACGCCCACAACTCCTTTGTGTTCTACTCGTGCATATAACATCTATGCATAAACCTGGCTCGGATGCCACAGTTGGGGAACGCAGTAATTTCAAAAAAAATTCCTACGCACACGCAAGATCATGGTGATGCATAGCAACGAGAGGGGAGAGTATCGTCCACGTACCCTCGTAGACCGTAAGAGGAAGCGTTATGAGAACGCGGTTGATGTAGTCGTACGTCTTCACGATCTGACCGATCCAAGTATCGAACGCACGGCACCTTCGAGTTCAACACACATTCAGCTCGATGACGTCCCACGAACTCCGATCCAGCAGAGCTTTGAGGGAGAGTTCCGTCAGCATGACGGCGTGATGACGGTGATGATGTTGCTACCGACGCAGGGCTTCGCCTAAGCACTGCTACAATATGATCGAGGTGGATTATGGTGGAGGGGGGCACCGCACATGGCTTGCAACAATCAACTTGTGTGTCTTTGGGTGCCCCCCCCCACCCCCGTATATAAAGGAGCAAGGGAGGAGGCCGGCCGGCCTTGGTGCGCCCCAAGGAGAGGAGGAATCCTCCTCCTAGTAGGAGTAGGATCCATCCTTTCCTAGTCCTACTAGGAAGGGGGAAGGGGGAAGGAAAGAGAGGGAGAGGGAGAGGGAAAGAGGGGCCGCGCCCCCTCCCCTAGTCCAATTCGGACTCCTCATGGGAGGGGGCGCGCCACCTCCTGGGTTGCTGTCCTCTCTCTCCCCTTAGGCCCACTAAAGCCCAATACTTCCCCGGGGGGTTTCGGTAACCCCTCCGGCACTCCGGTTTTCTCTGAAACCATCCAGAACACTTCTGGTGTCCGAATATAGCCGTCCAATATATCAATCTTTACGTCTCGACCATTTCGAGACTCCTCGTCATGTCCGTGATCACATTCGGGGCTCCTAACTACCTTCGGTACATCAAAACACATAAACTCATAATGCCGATCATCACCGAACTTTAAGCTTGCGGACCCTACGGCTTCAAGAACTATGTAGACATGACCGAGACTCGTCTCCGGTCAATAACCAATAGCGGAACCTGGATGCTCATATTGGTTCCAACATATTCTATGAAGATCTTTATCGGTCAAACCGCATAACAACATACGTTGTTCCCTTTTTCATCGGTATGTTGCCCGAGATTCGATCGTCAATATCCTTATACCTAGTTCAATATCATTACCGGCAAATATCTTTACTCGTTCCGTAATACATCATCCCACAACTAACTCATTAGTCACAATGCTTGCAAGGCTTATAGTGATGTGCATTACCGAGAGGGCCCAGAGATACCTCTCCGACAATCAGAGTGACAAATCCTAATCTCGATCTATGCCAACTCAACAAGTACCATCGGAGACACCTGTAGAGCACCTTTATAATCACCCAGTTACGTTGTGATGTTTGGTAGCACACAAAGTGTTCCTCCGGTACTCGGAAGTTGCATAATCTCATAGTCATAGGAATATGTATAAGTCATGAAGAAAGCAATAGCGACAAACTAAACAATCATCGTGCTAAGCTAACGGAATGGGTCAAGTCAATCACATCATTCTCTAATGATGTGATCCCGTTAATCAAATGACAACTCATGTCTATGGTTAGGAAACATAATCATCATTGATTCAATGAGCTAGTCAAGTAGAGGCAAACTAGTGACATTCTGTTTGTCTATGTATTCACACATGTACTAAGTTTCCGGTTAATACAATTCTAGCATGAATAATAAACATTTATCATGATATAAGGAAATATAAATAATAACTTTATTATTGCCTCTAGGGCATATTTCGTTCAGCTATCCACTCAAATCCTTCTTCCACCATAGCCAAATCTGTGTGAGAGAGAGTTGAGTGTTGGGGAGACTATCATTTGAAGCACACGGGAGCAAGGAGTTTATCATGAACACGTTGTTGATTGGTTAGGTGTCGCTTGGGAGCCTCCGTCGTGATGTGGAGTTGAACCAAGAAATTTGTAAGGGCAATAAGATCACCTACTTCATGAAGATCTACCCGAGTGAGGCAAGTCCTTCGTGGGCGATGGCCATGGTGGGATAGACAAGGTTGCTTCTTCGTGGACCCTTCATGGGTGGACCCCTCCGTGGACTCGCGCAGCCATTACCCTTCGTGGGTTGAAGTCTCCATCAACATGGACGTGCGATAGCACCACCTATCGGAACCATGCCAAAAATCCTCCGCGTCTCCATTGCGCTTGCACACTCCAATCCCATCACTTTACATTCTTGCACTTGCATGCTTTGCTCTTTCTGCCGCTCATACTCTTGCTATGCTTGTGTAAAATGCATTATGTGTGCTTTAACATGTGCTAAACTCAACCTTAACTTGGGAAAATTAAAAACTACCATTTTTGCTTGTTAAGGGTCTAATCACCCCCCTCTAGACCCCTCTTCTCAATCCTTTTAGTATTCAGCTTGCAGATTATCATACATTGGGGTAATCTATGCATAGGAGTTGATACACGTTTTCGTCCTTCTTTCTCTAGTAGAAACATTGGGGTACTCTTTGAAGTTCTTTGTGATGGATTGAATATTATGAATCTGAAGTTGTTTCATGCATATCGAATGATCAATTCACGGATACTTGTGGTGACATCAGAGTATATAGGTGACATTAGAATTGGTTGTGTGTATCAGATGGTGTTATTTTGTTACAAACTTTGGTGCCGTTTGTGACACTTATAGGAATAGCTCAATAAATTGATCGGAAAGGATAACTTTGAGGTGGTTTCGTACCCTACAAACAATTTCATCTTATGTTCTCCGCTTGATAAGAAATTTGGAGTGATTCTTTGTCGCACGTTGAGGGATTGTTATATGATTCAATTATATTAGCATTATTGAGAGATTGCACTAGTGAAAGTATGAACCCTATGCCTATTTTTCAAGCATTGCAACACCGTTTGTGCTCCATTTTATCACTTGCTACCTTGCTGTTTTATATTTTTCATATTACGAAAATCTATATCTACTATCCATACTACACTCGTATCACTATCTCTTCACCAAACTAGTGCACCTATACAAATTACCATTGTATTTGGTGTGTTGGGAACACAAGAGATTTGGTGTATTCGATTGCAGGGTTTTTTGAGAGAGACCATCTTCATCATACACCTCCGACGGATTGATAAACGTTAGGTCATTGCACTTGAGGGAAATTTGCTGATGTCCTACAAAACTCTGTGCTTGAGGCTCAACACGAGTCTATAAGAATAAGTTGTGTAGTAGACATCAACGGTTGCCAGGGATGGTCCAAAGGGTGCCAACAGGAAAGAAATCAAGCCGAAGATCAATTTCTAGAAGGTCATGCCCTTTGCTCGAATCTTCGAAAAGTATTGTCATCTAGATAGGCTTATAGATGGCCTATAAAATTATTTTTAAGCCGTTTTGAGTTGAATTGACGTTTTTATTTGTATACCGGCGACGTTGTCGATGTTGCTCGAGATTGTATATTTAAGATACTTGCGTTAACTAGCCATTGACTTCTACCTCTCTAGCCAAAGGCCAATGAAGAGTGCTCCTGGTGACCTGCTTGTTCTGGGGATGCCTAGTGGTGCAAGGCAATCCGGCCTTTAGGTTTAAACGCAAGCCCTACAGAGAGCAGTTATATGGGTGCTTAACACAACCGATGTTTTCGCATAGGGATGTCCTCCAGTGGTTCCCTGTCCGAGGTGTCGTGTTGTTACAACTATGTTGTCAACAACTCACTGTTGTCCCAGGAGGGCTGGCAAGCTATTTGAAGCTCTAAAACCACCGCGAGACTAGTTGCACTTTCAAGTTGGATGCCGGATTGGATGTTGTATACAGAGATGACGAGAGGCTCAATGTTAAATCAGGGGCCATGTGACTTGCATCATGATGCACCATGAAGTTGTAGCTTAATCTCACATTTACATCATTGGTTCAAGGCTGATCTGGTGGCTCGGGTGTACAGGAAGACAAAGCAAATTATGGGTTCGATCTCCTGCCTTGAATCTTAAATACTAGGTCACGGATCAAGAACCTTAGATCTTGCCATCGCATCATCGGTTGAGAGAGACCCCTTTTGCCATTCAGCGTTGGAGGAAAGTTAAGTGTCAATCTTATTGATGTATAGAATAACGACCACAGAGTTTTTAGGACATAGGAACGATGATTATATTTCTCTTAGCCTAGTGGTTGGAATGTTGTTGTGCGTCTCACCCGATGCAGGTTTGAACCCCAGGTTCGAGCGTGAGTCTCACATCTTCTTATTTTATTTTTTAAAAACCATAGGGCTCCTTCCTTGTTGGTGTCGAATTTTTTTAGGACCTCAATATATGAGGAATGTTGACGTTTTTCCTCAAATTGCCATGCAATATTTCAGAAAATTGTCATTATTGGTAGAGTAAGATGCCATGTAGTGCAAAAAAATGCCTGCATTTTTTTAAGACTGCTATTCGCGTGATCTGGATCCAATGGCTGTGGGGGTGTTCTGTGAGACCCTACCTAGTTAAAATTTCCTTTGAAAAATTATATTTCGTTTTGTACAAGGAGTAGGTACCACGACACAAAGAAAAAAGTGATGTACTCCCTCCGTTCATTTTTATAAGGCCTTGAAGACATTTTAAACAAGGTGTAAAGTAGTTTATTTTCAGTTGTCTGAAATGACTTATAAAAGTGAACGGAGGGAGTAGAAGAAACCCTGCAAACTCACGAACTTCACAAATGTGGCATGACATGTCACATGTATATCCATTTTGCACATCCACGGCTGAGATATCCATACAGATATACTCTGAATTTATTTTCTTCCATTTTTCTCTCGGAGTATAGTGCATCAGCGTTCTTTTGGACACTTTATCCTAAGCCTATCTATTTTATCTCCTATCTGCACTATAATTGCCACCATTGGTTGGTAGCAGCTCCAGAGCCGAGGACCTCCCGAGCAGAGTAGCACTCCACCTACCAGCCGGCCTCTTCCCACCGCCCCCAAATTCTACCGAGCAGCTCAGCCGGCCAACCCATGGCGCACTGCCTCGCCGCCGTTGCCTCCTTCTCGCCGTCCGCCGTCCGCCGGCGGCTGTCCAGCCAGGTGCCGTTCTCGGACTGACCGCTCTCTTGTCACAGATTTGGTCATTTGCATAGTTTTAGCTTGCGATTCATGAGATTCCTAGGCTATTCCTGTGTGTTTCTTCTAAGTTCGTGGTTGATTTGGTTGGATACTTGGATGAATAGATGCTTTCTTGGTTTGATTCAATAGTTCACTGAGTAGCATAAACATGCTTCCTCTTTTGATATCTTGGCGATGTTTCTCACATGCCTGTAATTTCCACACTTAGTGTTGAAAAAACAATACCCACTAAATGGAGTATATATTGAGCACATCATAAGATGAGCCCATGCGTTCAGTCCATATATTCATTTATCTAGAGAGAAATAGGTACATTTGAACTGGTATAGTATGGTCAGAAAGGCAGAAAAGCTTTAACTTACCTATGAGGTTAATTAACCTTACACTGGTGGGAAAATTTGCTTATTTACACATATTTACTAACGGATGTTGACAATTTGATTTATTTTAGTACAAACTTCAAAGATTCCAAAATGGCTGCGTTTAACGTAGCCGGCATTGCAACTGGATCTGGATGGCTCAGTAAGGCTTATTTTAAAATTTTCAGTTTAGTATTCTAATGTAGCCTGGTTCAGAAGATGCAAAGCTCTGGGAAGCCACCCAAGCACATCACATGCTTCAGATCTTGCTGAATTAGATCAACAGTTCTTTACCAATGTGTTGCTCTCCACATCGATGTTGATGCGTTAGCCAAATAAAAAATGCCGGCCTTTATTTTACAGTTGTATATTGCCATGTGCCTCTGGTCTGACCCGGAGTGTCCTGCACTATTAGATTCCAGAATCCATTTGGGGGTATTTTTGGGTTCAACATGACTAGTTTCATGTTAGGCCTGGTATTTGAGAAACTTGGTTGACACATGGTTGCATCGTGATGACGTGATCCTTGTGTATTGCACCAATGTCTTGGATTAAATTTCGAATACCTAGACCGGATAATTCATGAAAATTTGCAGTGCTGGTTGCCAGCCAGGAAGCAGGACACTTGTATCAGAAAGGCACTAGTAGTTCATTCCTTCCTCTGGTTTGAAGCGCAGCCCAACGATTATTTCACATTCTGGTTCGAAAGCGCTGCTCAACGACGCATCCTCGTTCGAAACTGCAGCTGACTGCGCAGGTGCCGACAAGCTCAAGGATCCAGAGCACTGATCACCCTGACCCTTTTGGCCCATTTGGCAACTTTGCAAAACGAGTGAGCAGAAGTTCCATCATGGCACTCTGGCTCGAAATCTGTGAGCTTTTTTTTTTAGAAATGGAGGAGGACCCCCGGCCTCTGCATCTGGACGATGCATGCAGCCACTTTATTAATTATTCAACAAGACCTTACAAAGGCATACAATAGTAAGACTGAAGCCGCCGTCTAGGCAACAAAAGTGTCGCTACTCCTATCCAATTGATGAAGGGATGCTGATAGTCTGGGCCTAATACCAAACAGACCTCGCAGCCAAACCTAACATCTAAGACCTGATGTCCTAACCAGGACGCCTGCCGGGTATGGGCACCCACCAGTCCAGCGTGCTCCTCAACCAGGACGCCTGCCAGGTATGAGGCCGCCGCAGCCACCTGCCACCAATCCATCTTCAGAGCTGTACTGCTGCATGAACGTTGCCCGGTCTAGCTGCCGCCGACGCCACCACGACGCCAGACAGCGACGACCTCCTGCGCGAGTCCATCATGTCGTATTGCTTGCTTTATCTATTTTCAAGGGATTAATTTGCATTTGGTTGATCAACTGCACTTTATTAATTTCAAATAGTTCATGCATTTTTTCTGTACTATTTTTTTTCTGTGGTCTGTGTGTTTGAACAGTTCAGTTATGGAAACAATTTCTTGGTTCGTTGCAGGTGGCTAATGTAATTTCGAGCCGGAGCTCAGTTTCCTTCCGTAGCCAGAAGATGAGCTTTGTATCCATCAGTTCAAGACCGAGTTCACTTCGGTTTAAGATTTGTTGTTCGGTAGGCACACATTTCTTCTCTGTCGCAATAGTAAAAGTTTGCCACCATGCGTTCACAATATCTATATCTTTTTTTCCGAACCTTTGTACTTCTATAGGTGGCCAAGTGATTCACCCAGGCGCTTACTGGCTAGCACCATGGATGGTGGGCTAGGCAGCCTGGGTTCGATCTGGAACTCTTATCTTAATAAAACTGATGTCTAGTTCTTCCTCGACGTACGTCATTTTTAAAATATTTTTTGTATATTAAAATGTGTGAACAAGTTTGAGATTGAAATAGGTGAGAACTGTTTGCGTTGGCAGTAATTGAAATATGTAAATAAGTTTAGGGTTAAAATAGGTGAGAATTGTTTACACTGGCGGTAATTGAAACATTAAATATGGGCAGGTCTTTTAATCATTTCATGGCAAATGTTCTTTCAAATTGCAGTCTAGACACCATAGGTGCAGTAAAAATCTTCCTTGGGTAACATTATCAGATAAAGATGGCAAATGTTTCAGCCACGCTCGATGTACTGATTTGAGGTAGTGACGTTCATTCGTTTCTTGAGCAGGCCACAGGTGAGACACAGGCCAAGAAAGAGACAGTCGACAAGGTTTGTATGATAGTCAAGAAGCAGCTGGCAGTCCCTGATGGGACCCCTGTCACAGCGGAGTCAAAATTTTCTGAACTTGGTGCTGACTCACTGGATACGGTAAATCCGCAACTCCCCATCCCACAGAAATGGCAGTAGCCCAAAAGCAGCGCCGTTCATACGTAACACCGATTATGTTTTGCAGGTTGAGATTGTGATGGGCCTCGAGGAAGAGTTCAACATCACCGTTGATGAAACAAGCGCGCAGGACATTGCAACCGTGCAGGATGCAGCGGACCTTATCGAGAAGCTTGTGACAGAGAAGACCGCGTAAGTGCCTCGGTTCATTGGACAGCTTTAGAAGGCAAAGGTGTCGTCTGGATCTGTGGGCTTCTGATTTTTCGGTCGCATTTGGGGCGAGAGAAAATAATTTATGGACAGCTTTGCATTCAGTCTATGTTGTGTGTTCATTACCATTTGTTCTTTCTTCATCCTCTTGAGATTTTGTGTTGTTGCTTAGGGTTAATTACCCAAAGGCTTCATAAACAAGCTAGGACCATGTCCTAAGTTCGAATTCATATGTGTTGTACTATTGTTATAGAAAAGCTAATGGACCTATGAAGATTGAAGAATCACTGCATTTTGTGTTTTTTTTGCATGTATGAGAAGTTATACAGCTGTGAATGTATTGTTTCTTTTCTTTCATACCACAGCTATGACCCATTTTTCATAAAGAGGGTCTCCGATTCTTGGTTCCGCCATAATTTTTTTTCCCCATATGATCACTCGCTTGCTAGATTATTAATTTTTGATAATGTCTTGCTTGCATCATTATGGTGTTGTTTTGTTGAACTTTTAAGAATGAAGCACATTATAGCACCCAAAATAAAAAGAAACAAGCACATTCAGAGGGAAGAAAATCTACTTTCCCCCCTCGAACTAATTTGGGCTCACTTAATCTTAAGTCAGCCAAAGCGGCATTTTAGCCCTTATCTGTTTTTTGGAAGAACATGATTAACACAAAAAAATCTGCAAAATTCCATATGCTTTTGTTTTATAAAGTTTATACGAGTATAATTTTAGTTTAGAAATAAGAAAGATCTCAATTGTGAAGGAAAAAACAAATTGTTTATATTGCACAGGTCACAACTTTTTCATATTTTCAAATCGACATTAATATGCATCATATTCTTGACACTTCTACTTCGGTACACCCCCTAAACACATAATAGGCTCAGATTATTCGATACCTCTTCGTTAGTAAGGGCATGATGGTCATATTTGTAAAAGTGGCCCGCCCGCCCGCCCGACCTAAGACGTGCAGTACATATACGCATTCGTTAGCAAGGCTCATTTTTTGAACTAACATTTAATATGCATCTTTAACTGCATGTACAATCCTTTTTTCAGAATTTTGGAAAATATATAATTATGTTGTTCAATAAGCCGGAAAGGGACACACACCACACCTCACCTCTCGAGAAAAGAAGTAGACATAGAAGAACCATAAGAAAAAGGAAGAGAAAAAAAGAAGAAAGGGAAAATGGAATCTTCTACCTCATCCTCCGCCCTTCTCCTCCATGGCCTCGCTTGTGCTTCTCCCTCGAAGGCGCGACCTTTCTTCGTTTTTCCCCCGTCAGCCCGTCCTCCCCACTCTCGACCTCCATCTCCATCAACGCCTCCTCTCCACGGCGGCTCTTGCCCCATGCTCCTCGCGCTGCCGGCCGCGGCAGTGACA
The DNA here is from genome assembly GCF_018294505.1 of Triticum aestivum. Lineage (NCBI taxonomy): Eukaryota > Viridiplantae > Streptophyta > Magnoliopsida > Poales > Poaceae > Triticum > Triticum aestivum. Next base: position 136,341,599 of record NC_057806.1, read on the forward strand.
AGGACAACCGCGTGCAGGAGCTGAGGGTGCCTGATTCTTGGCTCACGCCCACAGGAGCAGCACAGGTTCGCATCCATGATTCCATCTCCGTCATCTCATTTAGTCTTGTAGCAGCACTTCCTGGTGATTGTGTTATTTTGCTCCAGTTGGTGGGTAATAATAATTAGGGGAGTGAACATGCTTATCTAATGATGCCTATCAGAGACCAGTTGCATTTCTTATCAAACCTATTATGTAGCCTGAAAGTTGTTATGCTCCTGCTCCTGTTTCTGGACTGTTATTAGCTCAAGTCTATTTACACGCCATTTGTACGGTCATTGAGCAAGGCCACCTCCATCTTTCCACCTCTTACCAGGAATCCGAATGGCTGAGGGGAACGCTGCACAAGTGGCTGGACGATGAGTACTGCCCAGAGCCGGCCAACGTGGACATCAGCAACACCGCCGCAAGGTCGTACCACGAGTCCCTGACGGCGAAGCAATCTGACGTGGGAGAGATCCTGATGAAGATGGTCGGGGATCTGCAGGAGCTGTCGTACCAGGAGAGCTTCCACGGGGCCTTCTCCGCCGCCAACGCCGCGGTGCGTTTGATAACGCAGAGGATGGAGCCGTCAGCCGGTGAGTGATCGTTGACAGACAGAGCTGGCCGATCGGCAATGGGTGGCTCAAGTTGTCTGGCTGCCCCGACCATCCTTGTGTTTAGTGCTTCGGGGTTGATGCGGCATGTTTGTCCACGGGAAGGCAATCTGCTTTGTTTCACTGGGAAAATGCTGTAATTCGCATGCAGATTAGCTTTGTGAATTACCTGGCGTTGCGTTGGCGTTGGCGTTGGCGTTGGCAAGTGGTCTGTTCAATTTGAATCCAAGTGACATACCGTGTCCTGCTCGACCGATGTTCTTTTTTTTATCTGGAACACCTAACATTCCAATTAAAGTCCGACTGCCAAACATGTAGGCTGTCAGGAGCTCCCCTCGACCCACAAGCCGACAGCACATGCGCTGGGACATTACATAACCGGGGGCAGTACATGACTTGATGATCTATAAAACATATCTGTGGCAGATGCTTTGCTTCGCGGAATAAGACCTTGTACAAGGGAGGTGCTTAGAGAAATAAACTAGGCTTTTCTTAAGCATCAGTGCTTATTTGTATAGAATAGACGCTTAACTAAGCGTCTCTAACTAAGCTTAACTAAGCGTCTCTTCTGTAGAAATAGGCATCGGTGCTTTAGAAAAACCTGATTTATTTTCATAAGCATCTCTCTAAGCACCTTTCATTGTATAAGACCTAAGACACCAAGAGGTCCACGATCCTGGCCGACGGATAATACAGCCGACAAGCAATCCGTCTCAAACATCACCTATCCCATTTCGTACAATTCAGCTAACCTGATGGCCTGTAGAAGAGCTTCAGATTTCGCTGTTAGCCCAAACTACTACTCCCTCCGTTCCTAAATATAAGTCTTTTTAAACATTTCAAATGAACTACAACATACGAATGTAAGTAGACATATTTTAGAGTGTAGATTCACTCATTTTATTCCGTATATAGTCATTCGTTGAAATCTCTATAAAACTTATATTTGGAAATGGAGGGAGTAGTAAATAGCTCTCACTTGTACACTTAACAGAGGAGAACTAGCTAGATGTTTCAGTTACACACAAGCTGCTGCCGCGCACACACATGAAGTGAGGAGCTCACGTACTAGCACTAGTAGATGAAACTGACTTGTTGTTTTGCTATTGCTCGGAGTGATTTACAACGAAGGTGCATATGCCCTTTTATAGGGATGCTTGCAAACTTGTAGTACTAGTTCAGCTCAGCCTTTTTGACTAGATAAAGTCTAATACTAGTTCTCCACCTTAAGCTTTTGACTAAAGAAAGACTACTACTACTCATCGTCCACTACTCAACTCCTTTCTAACCAGAGAAAGCCTAGTACTCCCTTCGTTCCAAATTAGATGATCCAACTTTATACTAACTTGTATTCCCTTCATTCTAAATTACTCGTCGCAGAAATGGATGTATCTAGAACTAAAATACATCTAGATACATCCATACCTGCGACAAGTAATTCGGAACGGAGGGAGTACAAAGTTAGTACAAAGTTGGATCATCTATTTTGAAACGGAGGGAGTATTACTTAGCTACTTTCCATGCAACCATGCATGTGTTGAAGACAGGGTGAAGCCCACAATCTCCCCCTTAACCCTGTTAAAGAAGCTTGATGTCCATAAGTCCGACTTTGTCGCGCAGCTCCTGGAACCAGACATGACCAAGTGACTTGGTCAGGATGTCCGTCTTCTGCTCACCAGTCCTGATGAACTCCACGATCACTGTGCCTTTCTCGACGCAGTCACGTATGAAGTGATAGCGGAGATCGATGTGCTTGCTATGGTCGTGAAGTACTGGATTCTTGCAGAGAGAAATCGCCGACTTGTTGTCGACGAAGATGAGCGCAGGGGCGGTGTCCTGATTCAGCATCTCACCGATGTACTCCGCCTCGCACGAAGATGCGGCGACAACCTTCTGCCTCACTGATTGCCAGCTGACTGGACTATTCCCGAGAAGGAACAATATGCCTGAGGTGCTCTTCCGGGAGTCCACGTCACCAGCATGGTCGGAGTCGCTGTACCCGACCAAGCTCTCGCCGTCGCCACGACGATACACGCATCCATGCGTGAGCGTACCCGCGATGTACCGGAGCAGGTGCTTGACGGCAGCAAGGTGATTGCTTGTCGGGGCTTCCATGAACCTACTCAGGTACCCGACAACGAATGTGATGTCCGGTCGGGTGTGCACGACGTACCTGAGGCTCCCGATGATGCTGCGGTAGAGCGCAGCATCCACCGCCTTCTCTGAGCTATCCTTACTGAGTTTCAGCTGTGCCTCCATTGGAGCATGCATAACATAGCAGTCCTTCATGCCTGCTCGCTCAAGCATCTTGGTGGCATAGGCCGTCTGCGTGATCGTGATGCGACCACCCTCCTGGTTCACCTCTAGTCCGAGGTAGTACCGTAGCAGCTTGAGGTCACTCATGCTGAAGAGACGATGCATCTCCCCCTTAAAGCGTCGAACCTCTTTGGGCTCTGCCCCGGCGATGATCAGGTCATCGATGTAGATGCCGACGATGAGCAGCGTGTTCGCGGTGCCACACGAGTACACGCCATGCTCAGAAGCGCTGCGTGAGAACCCAAGGGATGCAAGGCTTGCATCGAACTTGGTGTTCCACGCCCTTGGGGCTTGCCGGAGACCGTACAGGGCCTTGTGTAGCCTATACACGCCCTGCTCGTGGTTCTTGGCAATGAACCCTGGAGGCTGGGATACGTACACCTCCTCGTTAAGGTCGCCATTGAGAAACGCTGACTTGACGTCCATGTGGTGTACCTCCCACCCGCGGTTAGCAGCCACGGCAAGGATGAGCCGCGCGGACTCCAGCCTTGCCACCGGAGCGAAGACTTCCTCGAAGTCCACTCCCTCATGCTGCAAGTAGCCCTTTGCGACGAGGCACGCCTTGTGCTTGACAATGGCACCGTGCTCATCTTTATTCACCTTGAACACCCACTTGAGCCCGATGGCTCGGTGCCTAGCACGCAGTGTGGTGAGTGTCCAAGTGGTATTGTCGTTGATCAACACCAGCTCATCCAACATCGCATGGTGCTAGCAATCCTCTTTCTCGGCCTCCACGAATGTGCTCGGCTCCTCACCGGCCATCAGATGCAAGACGTCGTCATCATCAACGTCCTCTTCCTTGGGCTGTTGCGTTGTTGTCGCAGCCTCGCCGAGGAGATCCCCCATGTGCTGAAACCTATGGGGGGCGCAAACGCTGTCGTCAGAGTCGAACAACTCCGACCTTGCTGTTGGTGGGGTCACGAACAGCCTCCCAGGAACCACCTTGCTTGACGGTGGGGTATCCAGGGATGGTGTTCTCGGGGTTGCAGTTCCCGGATCCACACCTCCCGGGCTTCGCAGGGTCTTGCTTCCCGGGGTTGTAGAGTACATCGGGTACTCCACAGTGATGAAGCTGCTTGCCAGGGCCTCCCCCGACACCTCCCAAGTCCATCGCGCATCTTCGTCGAAGATGACATCGCGCGAGACATGCACACGCTTTGAGACGGGGTCGTACATCTTGTACGTCTTAGAGCCCGTCTCATAGCCCATGAACACCATTGGGGTGCTCCTGTTGTCGAGCTTCTTCACATGTGGGCGTGTAGTCTTGACGTGCCCGACGCGGCCAAAGGTGCGGAGAAAGTGTACATCAGGCTTCCTCCCATACCATGCCTCGTAAGGCGTCTTGTCGTCGACGCTCCTTGTGAAGGAGCGATTGAGGATGAAGACAGCCCTGAGTACGGCCTCCCCCCAATACGTGTTCGGCACCTACTTTTCCTTGAGCATGCAGCGCGCCATCCCAAGCACCGTCTGGTTCCTCCGCTCGACAATGCCATTCTGCTGCGGCGAGTAAGAGGCTGTGAGGTGATGTTGCACCCCTTTCTCGGCGCAGTGCTTGTAGAACGTGGCCGACGTGAACTCGCCGCCACGGTTCGTGCGCAGCATGTGTAGTTTGTGGCCGCACTCAACCTCCGCTGCCGCTTGCTGCTTGACGATGGCTCGCTCCGCCTTATCCTTAGAGGCGAGGAGCAACACCCACATGAACCTACTGTAATCGTTAATGAGCAGAAGGATGTAGCGACGCCCTCCTGGCGTTGTCGGGGTGATTGGGCTGCAGAGGTCCCCATGAACCAGCTCGAGGGGTTTCTGTGCCTGATAGCATGCCTTCTCGGGAAAGGGCAGGCGCCGCTGCTTCCCGGCAAGACACGCATCGCACAGCTCGTCGGCGTGCTTGATGTGAGGTAGCCCACGAACGAGGTTGCCTCGCGCCATCTTCCGCAACCCGTCGAAGTGCTAGTGTCCTAGCCGGGCATGCCAACGCCACGCGTTAGAGACATGGCCCATGACAAGGCACACAGGATGCACGGGTCGAAATAAGAGCTTGTAGAGGCAGTTTGGCGAGCGAGTTAACTTGATGAGCAGCCTCTTCTGCTGGTTGATGACCCACAAGTATAGGGGATCTATCGTAGTCCTTTAGATAAGTAAGAGTGTCGAACCCAACGAGGAGCAGAAGGAAATGACAAGCAGTTTTCAGTAAGGTATTCTCTACAAGCACTGAAATTATCGGTAATAGATAGTTTTGTGATAAGGAAATTCATAACGGGTAACAAGTAATAAGAGTAAACAAGGTGCAACAAGGTGGCCAAATCCTTTTTGTAGCAAAGGATAAGCCTGGAAAAACTCTTATATAAAGGAAAGAGCTCCCAAGGACACAAGGGAATTATCATCAAGCTAGTTTTCATCATGCTCATATGATTCGCGTTCGTTACTTTGATAATTTGATATGTGGGTGGACCGGTGCTTGGGTACTGCCCTTTCTTGGACAAGCATCCCACTTATGATTAACCCCCCTCGCAAGCATCCGCAACTATGAAAGAAGAATTAAGGTAAACCTAACCATAGCATGAAACATATGGATCCAAATCAGCCCCTTACAAAGCAATGCATAAACTAGGGTTCAAGCTTCTGTCACTCTAGCAACCCATCATCTACTTATTACTTCCCAATGCCTTCCCCTAGGCCCAAACAATGGTGAAGTGTCATGTAGTCAACGTTCACATAACACCACTAGAGAAAAGACAACATACATCTCATCAAAATATCGAACGAATACCAAATTCACATGACTACTTATAGCAAGACTTATCCCATGTCCTCAGGAACAAACTTAACTACTCACAAATCATATTCATGTTCACAATTAGAGGGGTATTAATATGCATAAAGGATCTAAACATATAATCTTCCACCGAATAAACCAACTAGCATCAACTACAAGGAGTAATCAACACTACTAGCAACCCACAGGTACCAATATGAGGTTTTGAGACAAAGATCAGATACAAGAGATGAACTAGGGTTTGAGAGGAGATGGTGCTGGTGAAGATGTTGATGGATATTGACCCCGTCCCAATGAGAGGATCGTTGGTGATGACGATGGTGACGATTTCCCCCTCCCGGAGGGATGTTTCCCCGGCAGAATAGCTCCACCGGAGCCCTAGATTGGTTCCGCCAAGGTTCCACCTCGAAACGGCGGTGCTTCGTCCCGAAAGCTTCCTTCTGATTTTTTCCAAGGAAAAAGACACCTTATACCAGAAGATGGGCATCGGGGGGCTTCCAGGTGGCCCACGAGGCATGGGGTGCGCCCAGGGGGTAGGGCGCGCCCTCCACCCTCATGGACGGTTGGTGGCCCCCCTCTGGTGCTTCCTTTGCCCAATATTTTTTATATATTCCAAAACTGACTTTCGTGGAGTTTCAGGACTTTTGGAGTTGTGCAGAATAGGTCTCTAATATTTGCTCCTTTTCCAGCCCAGAATTCCAACTGCCGGCATTCTCCCTCTTCATGTAAACCTTGTAAAATAAGAGAGAAAAGGCATAAGTATTGTGACATAATGTGTAATAACAGCCCATAATGCAATAAATATCGATATAAAAGCATGATTCAAAATGGACGTATCAACTCCCCCAAGCTTAGACCTCGCTCGTCCTCAAGCTTCAAGCCGATATCGAAAAATATGTCCACGTGTTTAGAGATAGAGGTGTTGATAAAATAAAATACGGACATGAGGGCATCATGATCATTCTTAGAATAGCAACATACATATAGTCATATGATTTCTTATGCTAAAGTAACAATCCATTCACAATGTAAAGTATGAATCAGAAACTTCATTGAAAAACTAGCAAACTATACTCTCAGTCAATGAAGAAATTGCAATTTATCATAACATCGGAAAGAGTCAATATAAGAGCTTTTCAGCAAGTCCACATACTCAACTACTCCCTCCGTTCCTTGATATAAGGTGTATAGATTTTTGAGAAAAAGTATGAAATATAAGGTGTATTGCGTTACACCACTTGTTTGGATAAGTTTTTAAGGGATTTGATTACATTTCCTTATATAGTGCAAGCTCCTCTATTTTTTCATGTCAATTAATCAGGTGTAATCTCGCCCAAAACTTGTGAAATGTTCCCTCAATATGCGTTCTCTAATTTCCGTGCCAAAAACTATACACCCTATATTTAGGAACGGAGGGAGTATCATTTAGTCTTTCACAATTGCTAACACTCACACAATACTTATGGGTATGAAGTTTTAATCAGACACAGAGAAAGATAGGGGCTTATAGTTTTGCCTTCCAACCTTTTACTTCAAGGGTAATGTCAACAATAATGCTTTATGAAAACCCACATCCAATTAGATATATATATATATCAGGATCTTTCCAACGCATAGTGCTTGCCAAAGAATAAAGTGTAAAAAGGGAAAGGTGAGGATCACCATGACTCTTGTATAAGGTATAAGACAAAAGTAAAAAATAGGCCCTTCGCAGAGGGAAGCAGAGGTTTTCATGTGCTTTTAAGGTTGGATGCACAAAATCTTAATGCAAAAGAATGTCATTTTATATTGCCACTTGTGATAAGGACCTTTATTATGTAGTCCGTCGCTTTTATTTCTTCCATATCACAAGCTCGTGTAAAGCTTATTTTCTCCACACTAATAGATCATACATATTTAAAGAGCAATTTTTATTGCTTGCAACAATGACAACTTACTTGAAGGATCTTATTCAATCCATAGGTAGATATGGTGGACTCTCATGGCAAAACTGGGTTTAAGGATATTTGGAAGCACAAGTAGTATCTCTACTTGGTGCAAAGAATTTGGCTAGCATAAGGGGAAAAGGCAAGCTCAACATGTTGGATGATCCATGACAATATAATTTATTTCAGATATAAGAAAACATAACCCATTACATTGTCTTCCTTGTACAACATCAACTTTTTAGTATGTCATATTTTAATGAGTACTCACAATCATAAAAGATGTCCAAGATAGTATATTTATATGTGAAAACCTCTCTTTCTTTATTACTTCCTATTAATTGCAACGATAACCAAAACTATGGTTGTCAGCTCTGAACAACTTTTATTCATAATACTCTTTATATGTGAAGTCATTACTCTCCATAAGATCAATATGATCTCTTTATTTATTTTTATTATTATTTTATTCCTTCAAGATCATAGCAAGATAACCAATCCCTCGACTCAAGACTAATATTTATTATATATAGCTCACGGACTCGATTACATAGATAAGGATCAACACAAAAACTCAAAGCTAGACTATACTAAACTTTATTCTATTAGATCAAGATATAAGCAAAAGGATCGAACTAAGAAAAACGGTAAAGATAGAAGTGTGATGGTGATACGATACCGGGGCACCTCCCCCAAGCTTGGCAGTTGCCAAGGGGAGTACCCATACCCATGTATTTATGTCTCCTTCTTCAGAGGTGGTGATGATGGAGTTGTTGATGATGTAGGCTTGTCGTCCATCTTCCAAGGCATAGGCTCACCATCATAGAAGGATGACCGAGTCTCTGGGATCCTCAAATCTGCAGCCAAACTCATCCTCTTGCATCTATATTCATACTCACAGTTTTGGTTTTGCAGGTCATAGATCTGGGCTTGGAGGTGCTCGATTTTCCCGTGAAGCTTGAACATGGTCTCCCCAATGTTCTTGGCATCCAACTTATGGTTGTTGGTGAACTCCGCGATCATCATGTGGTTGGCGTCGAGTCCGCGTTCCACTATCCCATGGCACTTGAAAACTTGTTGCTCCATGCTTCCGGTCCTCCTTGGTCCCTCAACATCGCGGATGTGCAGCACCCCCACATGCATCTCAATGGTTTGAGGGTGTTGCGGCACCTCCGCGAGGTAGGAGTTGATGACCTTCTTGAAAAACTTGTCCTTGGGGGCGCTTGAATATGTCATGGTGATCTAGATCTGTCAGAAAAACACCTCGAAACAAAAACATGAGATATATGCGTGGTACGATGGTCAAAACCTTCGGGAGATTATCTAATGAATTTTTACCGACCAAAAGAAGTATCGTGCAAGAAAACGGAGTCCAGAGGGCACACGAGGTGCCCACGAGGCAGGGGGCGCGCCCTCCACCCTCGTGGACATCTCGTGTCCTTTCCGGACTACTTATTTTCCTATTTTCTTAAATATTCCAAAACGGAGAAAAATTGCTATTAGAACTGTTTTGGAGTCGGTTTACTTACTGTACCACATACCTATTCCTTTTCGGAGTCTGAAACATTCTGGAAAGTGTCCCTTATGTACTCCTCCAGGGTTACAATATCAATAACATTGGTTTCAACATTTATGGGATTACCTGAGATATAATGTTTGATTCTTTGACCGTTCACCACCTTCGGATTTGTGCCTTCGAAGTTGTTGATTTTTATGGCACCGGAACGATAGACCTCCTCGATAACGTAAGGACCTTCCCATTTAGAGAGGAGTTTTCCTGCAAAAAATCCTAAACGGGGGTTGTATAACAAAACATAATCACCTACATTAAACTCACGCTTTTGTATCCTTTTGTCATGTCATCTTTTAACTTTTTCTTTAAACAGTTTGGCATTCTCATAGGCCTGGGTTCTCCACTCATCAAGTGAGCTGATGTCAAATAGTCTCTTATCACCGGCAAGTTTGAAATCATAATTGATCTCTTTAATGGCCCAATATGCCTTATGTTCTAGTTCGAGAGGTAAGTGGCATGCTTTTCCATAAACCATTTTATACGGAGACATACCCATAGGATTTTTATATGCAGTTCTATAGGCCCATGATGCATGATCAAGTTTCTTGGACCAATTCTTTCTAGATCTATTAACAGTCTTTTGCAAAATTAATTTAATCTCTCTATTACTCAGCTCTACTTGACCACTAGACTGTCGGTGGTATGGAGATGCAATTCTATGATTAACAGCATGCTTAGCAAGCATTTTACGAAAGGTACCATGAATAAAATGTGAACCACCATCAGTCATTAAATATCTAGGGACTCCAAACCTCAGAAAAATAACTTCTTTAAGCATCTTAATAGAGGTGTTATGATCAACACTACTAGTTGGAATAGCTTCTACCCACTTAGTAACGTAATCAATAGCAACTAAAATATGTGTATACCCATTAGAGGAAGGAAACGGTCCCATATAATCAAAGCCCCAAACATCAAATGGTTCAATAACAAGTGAATAGTTCATAGGCATTTCTTGACATCTACTAATATTACCAATTCTTTGACATTCATCACAAGACAAGACAAACTTACGGGCATCTTTGAAAAGAGTAGGCCAATAAAAACTGGATTGCAATACCTTATGTGCAATTCTATCTCCAGCGTGGTGTCCTCCATAAGCCTCGGAGTGACACTTGCGTAGAATCTGTTCCTATTCATGCTCAGGTACACAACGTCTAATAACATCATCTACTCCTTCTTTATAAAGGTGTGGGTCATCCCAGAAGTAATGTCTTAAATCGTAGAAAAACTTTTTATTTTGCTGGTATGTGAAACTAGATGGTATAAATTTAGCAACAATGTAATTAGCATAATCAGCATACCATGGAGCAGTACGAGAAGCATTTATGACAGCTAATTGTTCATTAGGAAAGCTATCATCTATAGGTAGTGGGTCATCAAGAACATTCTCTAACCTAGACAAGTTGTCTGCAACGGGGTTCTTATCTCCCTTTCTATCAATAATATGCAAATCAAATTCTTGTAGCAAGAGAACCCATCTAATAAGTCTAGGTTTAGCATCTTTCTTTTCCATAATATATTTAATAACAACATGATCAGTGTGAACAGTTACTTTAGAATCAACAATATAAGGTATGAACTTATCACAAGCAAATACAACTGCTAAAAATTCTTTTTCAGTAGTATCATAATTTCTCTGGGCACTGTCTAGAGTTTTACTAGCATATTGGATAACATTTAATTTCTTATCAACTCTTTGTCCTAGAACAACACCTACGGTGTAATCACTAGCATCACACATAATTTCAAAGGGTAAATTCCAATCAGGTGGTGATACGTCTCCAACGTATCTGTAATTTTTGGTTGCTCCATGCTATTATATTATCTGTTTTGGATGTTAATGGGCTTTATTTTACACTTTTATATAATTTTTTGGGACTATCCTATTAACCTGAGGCCCAGCCCAAATTGTTGTTTTTTGCCTATTTAAGTGTTTCACAGAAAAGGAATATCAAATGAAGTCCAAGCGGAATGAAACCTTTGGGAGCGTGATTTTCTCAACAAACGTGATCCAGGAGACTTGGAGTGGGCGTCAAGAAACAATCGAGGAGGCCACGAGGTAGGGGGCGCGCCCTCCCCCCTCATGGGCCCCTTGTTGCTCCACCGACCTACTTCTTCCTCCTATATAAGTCCACGTACCCCGCAAACATCCAGGAGCACCACGAAAACCTAATTCCACCGCCACAACCTTCTGTACCTGAGAGATCCCAACTTGGGGCCTTTTCCGGAGCTCCGCCGGAGGGGGCATTGATCACGGAGGGCCTCTACATCAACTCCATGGCCTCTCTGGTGATGTGTGAGTAGTTTACTTCAGACCTTCGGGTCCATAGCTAGTAGCTAGATTGCTTCTTCTCTCTCTTTGGATCTCAATAGAAAGTTCTCCTCGATTCTCTTGGAGATCTATTCGATGTAATCTTCTTTTGCGGTGTGTTTGTCGAGATCCGATAAATTGTGGGTTTATGATCTAGATTATCTATGAACAATATTTGATTCTTCTCTGAATTCTTTTATGTATGATTGGTTTATCTTTGCAAGTCTCTTTGAATTATCAGTTTGGTTTGGCCTACTAGATTGATCTTTCTTGCAATGGGAGAAGTGCTTAGCTTTGGGTTCAATCTTGCGGTGCTCGATCCCAGTGACAGTAGAGGAAACGACACGTATTGTATTGTTGCCATCGAGGATAAAAAGATGGGGTTTATATCATATTGTATGAGTTTATCCCTCTACATCATGTCATCTTGCTTAAGGCATTACTCTGTTCTTATGAACTTAATACTCTAGATGCATGCTGGATAGCGGTCGATGTGTGGAGTAATAGTAGTAGATGCAGGCAGGAGTCGGTCTACTTGTCACAGACATGATGCCTATATACATGATCATGCCTAGATATTCTCACAATTATTCGCTTTTCTATCAATTGCTCGACAGTAATTTGTTCACCCACCATAATACTTATGTTATCTTGAGAGAAGCCACTAGTGAAACCTATGGCCCCCGGGTCTATTTTCCATCATACAAGTTTCCAATCTATTTTATTTTTCAATCTTTACTTTCAATCTATATCATAAAAATACCAAAAATATTTATCTTATTATTATTATCTCTATCAGATCTCACTCTTGCAAATGGCCGTGAAGGGATTGACAACCCCTTTATCGCGTTGGTTGCGAGGTTCTTATTTGTTTGTGTAGGTACGAGGTGACTCGCGCGTGGTCTCCTACTGGATTGATACCTTGGTTCTCAAAAACTGAGGGAAATACTTACGCTACTTTGATGCATCACCCTTTCCTCTTCATGGGAAAACCAACGCAGTGCTCAAGAGATAGCAAGAAGGATGTCTGGCGCCGTTGTCGGGGAGATCTACGCCAAGTCAAGACATACCAAGTACCCATCACAACTCTTATCCTTCGCATTACATTATTTTCCATTTGCCTCTCGTTTTCCTCTCCCCCACTTCACCCTTGCCGTTTTATTTGTCTCTTTCCCATTTGTTTTCTTGTACCATGGCCGATTCAAAAAGGGCTAAGGGTTCTCTCTCGGGTTTTACCTTGGATAGTCCCTCTGTCTTCTCTAAGCTCATAAATAATGATGCTATGGAGAGACCTACCGGGGTTATCAATGAGAGTTTGAATAATTTTGATGAAGACGATCCCGGAATTTTTCGTTATTTACTTGATGAATCTTTGGAAGATGCTTGGGATAGGCTGTTGAGAATTCGAGCTAGCTATGTGCCCCAATATCAAATTGAAGCTTACCTGAAAAGCTTTTATATTGGTTTACCCTCTTCATTCAAGCACGTTCTAGATTCTATCTTTGAAGAAGGTTTTCTTTAGGGGGATCCCATTTATACTTATGAAAAGATGAAAACTATATTTGGGCACATCATGAGTGAGAAGGTTGAATCTACCTCTCTTTTGTGCTTTTATCAAAATAAAATTATCAAAGAAATGAAGGCTAGCTTAGATGCCAATTTCCGTAACGTGCTTAATCTTTATTCCACCATTAATGGCCACGTGATATCTCAAAATAGAAAAATAAATGCTATATAAAAGAATTTTTCTCTTTTCTTTCCTAATACCAAAGATGGCAAGACCTAGTTCTATCCTTGCTTTTATGCCTAGCTAGGGGCGTTAAACGATAGCGCTTGTTGGGAGGCAACCCAATTTTATTTTTATTCCTTGATTTTTGCTCCTGTTTAGTAATAAATTATTTATCTACACTCTGTTTTGGTTGTGTTTTTTGTGTTTAATTAGTGTTTGTGCCAAGTAGAACCGTTGGGAAGACTTGGGGAAAGTCTTTTTGATCTTGCTGTAAAAAACAGAAACTTTAGCGCTCACGAGAATTGCTGCCATTTTTATTTGGAAAGTGATATTTAGTTAATTATTTTTCCAGATGATTAATAGATAAATTCCTCACATACATCATTTTATTTTAGAATTTTTGGAGTTCGAGAAGTTTGCGTTAGCTACAGATTACTACAGGCTGTTCTGTTTTTGACAGATTCTGTTTTTCGTGTGTTGTTTGCTTATTTTGATGAATCTATGGCTAGTAAAGAGTTTATAAACCATAGAGAAGTTGGAATACAGTAGGTTTAACACTAATATAAATCAAGAATGAGTTCATTACAGTACCTTGAAGCGGTGTTTTGTTTTCTTTTGCTAACGGAGCTCACGAGATTTTCTATTTTGAGTTTTGTGTTGTGAAGTTTTCAAGTTTTGGATAAAGATTTGATGGATTATGGAACAAGGAGTGGCAATAGCCTAAGCTTGGGGATGCCCATGACACCCAAGGTAAAATTCAAGGACACCAAAAAGCCTAAGCTTAGGGATGCCCCGGAAGGCATCCCCTCTTTTGTCTTCGGACTACAAAAAAAAGACACATCCGTGACATTTTGGGCCGAACGAAAAAAAATTATGTCATACTTATGACACTTCTATGACAATAATTATGAAAAAACACGGTATCATCGTAGATGTGGTGGGGTCCTACTTCTATGACAAAAAATCATGACAGAAAATGGGCTTTTCATCCTGAGCGGGCCGGAGACACAGCTGCATGACATTCTTTGGGCCATCCATGACGGAAAAAAACTATGGTAGAAGCTAGGGCGCGGAAAATATCGGGGAGTCCCCAGTTACGGTGGGTGGTCGGGGGCCGAGTGATGCGGGTTTATCTCGTACGTACGCGCGTGTGTGCGAGGCATTGGGCTCTAACTGAACCCGAGCGAGGCGTTGTGCTCTAACTGAAGCCGAGCGATTGCACTGCAGGCTATGCGTTACTGAACCCGAGCGATCGATCGATGGCTGTTAACTGAACCCCATCGAGCAATTCCTTCACTACTGCTGCTAACTAAAGCCGATCGATGCTGCCTCTGCATGAACAGTGAGTGTTGCGTGGGGGGGGGGGGTGGATGAACAGTTCCCGATGGGGGTGGATGAACAGGACCCCGTGGTGTTGCCTCTGGATGAACAGTACCCCGATCGATCGAGCCGGTTGGGGCTGGATGAATAGGACCCATGGAGGGCTGGATGAACAGGACCCCGTGGAGGGCAGGATGAACAGTAGACGGTGGAGGGCAGGATGAACAGTAGCCCATGGAGGGGTGGTTGAATAGGAGCCCGTGGAGGGGTGGTTGAACAGTAGCCAGTGGAGTAGCGCACGGTGGAGACTAAATGAACAGGAGCCCATGGATGAACAGTCACAGGTGGAGGCTGGAGGAGGTCGAAGGTGGATGAACAGTAGCCCATGGAGACTGGAGGGGGTCAATGGTGGAGATGAACAGTATCCCGTGGAGTACCGTTTTGCGGTACGCCACACCCCTTCCGATGAACAGGACCCCCGTTTCGATCATAGCGCCCCAACACAAGTCCGTTTCCTCCATTTTGCGGTATGCCACACCCCTCCCGATCAACAGGACCCCCGTTTCGACCGTAGGAGGTCCGTTTCCTCCGTTTTGCGGTACGCCAGACCCCTCCCGATGAACAGGGTCCCATTTCGAACATGGCCAGGCCTCGTCTCCATCGGCTGTTCCGTACAAGCCCTCCCGATGAACACGACGACGCATTCCGTTCTAACCCAGCCGGTTGGCTCCCCGTGAACACGACGACGATGTTGTTTCTCCGTTCCGACCCAACCATGTACACGAGCCCTGGCTGTACGTCCGCGCGAGTAGGCGTTTGAGACCCCGCCAGTATGTACGTACGTGGCCGTATTTACTTTCTTGCACCCTGGCTGCTGTACATACGTGTACATGCTATGTGCACGCCTCTACGACGACACATTGCTACCTCTTTTAGCACTGCGTTGGTTTTCCCCGAAGAGGAAGGGATGATGCAGCAAAGTAGCGTAAGTATTTCCCTCAGTTTTTGAGAACCAAGGTATCAATCCAGTAGGAGGCTACGTGCAAGTCCCTCGTACCTGCACAAAACAAATAAATCCTTGCAACCAACGCAAATAGGGGTTGTCAATCCCTATAAGGCCACTTACGAGAGTGAGATCTGATAGATATGATAAGATAATATTTTTGGTATTTTTATGATAAATATGCAAAGTAAATAGCAAAGTAAATAACTAAGTAGTAGGAGATTGATATGATAAAGATAGACCCGGGGGCATAGGTTTCACTAGTGGCTTCTCTCGAGAGCATAAGTATTCTATGGTGGGTGAACAAATTACTGTTGAGCAATTGACAGAATTGAGCATAGTTATGAGAATATCTAGGTGTGATCATGTATATAGGCATCACGTCTGAGACAAGTAGACCGACTCTTGCCTGCATCTACTACTATTACTCCACTCATCGACCGCTATCCAGCATGCATCTAGAGTATTAAGTTATAAACAGAGTAACACCTTAAGCAAGATGACATGATGTAGAGGGATAGACTTATGCAATATGAAGAAAACCCCATCTTGTTATCCTTGATGGAAACAATACAATACGTGCCTTGCTGCCCTTACTGTCACCGGGAAAGGACACCGAAAGATTGAACCCAAAGCTAAGCACTTCTATTACAAGAAAGATCAATCTAGTAGGCCAAACCAAACTGATAATTCGAAGAGACTTGCAAAGATAACCAATCATACATAAAAGAATTCAAAGAAGATTCAAATATTATTCATAGATAGACTTGATCATAAACCCATAATTCATCGGTCTCAACAAACACACCGCAAAAAGAAGATTACATCGAGTAGTTCTCCACAAGAGAGGGGGAGAACATTGTATTGAGATCCAAAAAGAGAGAAGAAGCCATCTAGCTACTAACTATGGACCCATAGGTCCGAGGTAAACTACTCACACTTCATCGGAAGGGCTATGGTGTTGATGTAGAAGCCCTCCGTGATCGACGGCCCCTCCGGCGGAGCTCCGGAACAGGCCCCAAGATGGGATCTCGTGGATACAGAAAGTTGCGGCAGTGGAATTAGGTTTTTGGCTCCGTATCTGATTGTTTGGGGGTACGTGGGTATATATAGGAGGAAGAAGTACGCCGGTGGAGCAACAGGGGGCCCACGAGGGTGGAGGGCGCGCCCCCTACCTCGTGGCCTCCTGTTACGTGTCTTGATGTAGGGTCCAAGTCTCCTGAGTTGTATTCGATGAGAAAATCACGTTCCCGAAGGTTTCATTCCGTTTGGACTCCATTTGATATTCCTTTTCTCTGAAACCCTAAAACAGGCAAAAAACATCAATTCTGGGTTGGGCCTTCGGTTAATAGGTTAGTTCCAAAAATAATATAAAAGTGGATAATAAAGCCCAATAATGTCCAAAATAGTAGATAATATAATATGGAGCAATAAAAAATTATAGATACGTTGGAGACGTATCACGCGTGCGCGCCTCTACATCAACCAGTATGTACGTACACGTTCGCGACCAGAATGACAACGCTACGTACGCTTCGACCAGGTGGGTCCCGACTGTCAGGCACTTCCTTGCGTGCGAAGATGTAGCTGGTGGGTCCCAGCAGTCAGGGGGGCGAATCATTTTTTTTTGCCCAGACGCACTTCCTTGCGTGCGAAGATGTAGCTGGTGGGTCCCAGCAGTCAGGGGGAAACATTTTTTTCGCGAAATATGGTGGCCCGTCCGGTGGGTCCCCGCTGTCAGGTGGAGGAATAATTATTTTGCGCATAATAAGGAGGCACTTCCTTGTTGCAGCCGTGGACCCAGCTGTCAGCCTCTCCACATACAGTCCACGTCCGATGGAAGCCGTTCCTTGACCACGTTGACCATGCTACGCCGAGAGCACCAGGGCGGTGGACAACGGTGAGGCCTAGGAAGGGGACGGCGCGGAGCCGGGGAAGACGCGGAAGTGGATGCTCACGCGTAGAGGAGTACAAGGGTTCACTGGTTCACTACGGTGTGAGGCTATCGTCGCCGCAGAATAACAGGGGGTGTGGGTGAGTAGAGGGATGGCCTGGCCAGCGGTGGGAATAGTAGGGGGCTGTGAGGCCTCTGCGGCAGCACAGCCGGCCACGGGAGGCAGGAGCATGCGGCACGACCGACGCTGCTTTGGGCGGCTGGAGCAACAAGACCAGAGGTTGAAGAAGCACTACGGCCGTTGGATGGACATCGTACGGTCACTATAGCTAGAATCATTCATATTGACTAAGTTGACAAAGCACTATGTCCCGTTCAACTTAGTAGGCCCACAAGTCAGCCTCCACCAAGGTGGGTCCCAACTAGCAGGGGGAGTATTCATTTTTTTGTGCGTAATAAGGAGGCACTTCCTTGCATGCGAAGATATAGCTGGTGGGTCCGACCTGTCAGCAGTGGGAATGTTTTTTTCGCGAAATACAGAGGCCCTTCCGGTGGGTCCCAACTGTCAAGTGGAGGAATCATTATTTTGCGCGTAATAAGGAGGCATTTCCTTGCGTGCGGCCGTGGACCCAGCTGTCAGCCTCTCCACGCACGGTCTACTTCCGATGGTGTCGTTCATTGACCACGTTGATCACTCCACGCCGAGCGCATCCAAGGTGGTGGACGACGGCGAGGCCCCGGATAGCAACGAGTCGGAGATGGGAAGACACGGGAGTAGAGTCGCAGACGGGGAGGTGTACGCGGGTTAACTGGTTCTGGTGTGGTTTGGTTCGGCAATCGGTGGAGAAGAATAGGAGGTGTGGAGGGGTGGAGGGATGGCCTGGCCAACAGTGGAGTAGCTCTTCACAGCGAAGCATGCTAAGCAGAGCTGCTAGCAGTAGGAGGCGGGAGCAGGTGGTCCCGGCGGCGCTGGAGTAAGAAGACGAGAGATTGAAGATGCATGCCGATCGTTGGATGTAAATCCAACGGCTAACGATATCAGAATCATTTGTTGACTAAGTTGACAACGACTTGCATTGGCTTCGTCCTATTGGCCCACATTTCAGCCTCCAAAAATGTGGCACGTATTCAACCCATTTTTTTAGAATTTATAGTCTTTTTTTGTGGGGTAGAATTTACAGTCCATTTGATCTATTTTTTTGAATTACAGTCCATTAGTCGGGCTGGGTGAACAAATAATGTAGCATCCATGCAGCCTATTTATGTTTTTCCTAAAAAATTACAGGCCATTTGCACTTTCTTGAAATACACGATTTTGCTGGGCTGATTCTAATTATAATATTGGGGTGGGCGCAGCAATGTTATCAAAAAATAAACAGGGGCTAAGCATTTTGTTATATATATATATATATATATATATATATAATAAGTGATTTATTATTACATTGGTCCTTAAATCTTACCAAGCTTTTGTACACAATCACCAGGGTTTTCGTTGCCAAAAAAATCTAGGATTTTATAGTTAAGAAATTATTTTTATAAGTTAACAAGATGTGGGCTATTGTTTTCTTACATATGTAAGTATTTGTTAAATATATGATGACAATAACAATAATATATAATAACATATAAAATAATTTAAATATATATAATATAGTTAGAAGGGAAACATAAGTTGGACCAGGCGTTCCTATTCTTATATAGAAAAAATAGAACAGACCTCTCGTTTTCTTTAAAAAAATACATAAATTAGGCTGCCGATGTTTCAGGAAAAATAAAACCTCGAATGTAAGGTTCATAGGCCGGTCGATACATGACGGCCCTCAATAAAATACAAACAGCCTTATGGACCTCCCATCCGAGGTCGTGGGTTGCGCGTGTTAAAAAAGAAAGCCTAGACGGGGCAGCCCAAAACCCAGCTGATACTTGCTGCCCGAGTGATAATAAATGATACCTGCCAGCTCCCCAGCTTCATTGTGAATTTATCTCCTATAGTAACTACGTTGAAGCACCTAAAAAAATGTAACTATGTTGACAAACCCGTGGGCCCCAAAGTCAGTATAGCATTAGGAGGAAGTATTTTTTCGATGAGGCACTTGCTTGCGTACGGTCATAGACCTAGTGGGTCCCGACTGTCCGCCTCTCCACGTACGGTCCTCTCCAGATTCCTCTCGTTTGTTCAGCATGTTCACAACGGCAGATAGCAGCGTCGCAGTGAGCTCACAAAGGCGCAGGAGGAGATCCGACAACCTGAGGAAGTGCCTTATTACTAACTAAACAACTGAACTAGCCTAGTGGCCGAGTGACACTACCCGACAGCTGTTCTGTCCGGGTTCGATTCCACCTATGCAGAGAAAATATCTCCAAATTTTTTGCCTCTGCCTTTATTGACATGTGGGTCCCAATTGTCATCTACGCACACCACGTCCTACACTTGCCAAAACTTTGTCCCTCATTTTCTCTGTTTTTCGCACACTCGACATTGTGTGGGCATTTTGAAAATAGCATATCTTTTTGACTGTGCATCATATTAAGATGTGCTATGCATGAATGTTGGTCAACATGATGTTAACTGGCTGGTAGTTTCAGTTTCGACCATGAATAAAACTTCCAGCATGATGTTAACACTGTTTGAAAAGGCCGTGTTAATATAAATGCTCTGCCTCTGAAAGTTGCAGTTTCTTATCTGAAACTGAACTTGGAGTTTCTTATCTAAAACTGAAACTTGCAGTTTCTTCTCTGAGAATCACATTGTCTGCACTTTTATACTCCTATGAAACTACATTTTTGAAGTGCTAAAAATAGATCTCTAGAATTCATAAAATACTTCATATGCTCAATACTGCAAATATGAAATTCAAAAGACATTCATATCTGAAAGTACTCTCAAAATACACAACACAAAACACAATTCACAACCTACAAATACTAACAACCATAAGCTCCTCCTAACAATTCACAACCTACCCGACTATTCCTCGGCGGCAGACAGCTGCCCCGTGAGACAATGTGAACGGCGAGGGAGAGGATCGCGGGAAGCGTCGTCGGGCCAACTGTTTTTCTCCTCTTGCAGTTGGGTTCGTTCGATGAAGACTCCACCGACTCGTTCTGGCACGTCGCCCTCACAAACGGCACCCTGTAGATGCTCGATCCTTCAATCTCTTGTGGATGATCCATCTGGGATTGATACTCCCACCACCGCTCCCTCACTATCGGATTCGGTGAATCTGTTTGCTCCATGGCCCAGAGTAGCAGCTCTATGTACTCCTGCGTGACTCCCTCCAGGAGTATCGCCGCCTTTTCGCTCTGTTGCAGATATTTGGACATGGATGTCACTGTCGCCGCTAGTTGGTCCTTGTTGTCAAACCAAGACTGTATCTCCAACATCCTAGCTAGCTTCACAGGGTCGTCGTCTGTGATCCTCACGTATCGGTTGTACTCCTCCATCGATCTACTTCTCCACAGCACCTTCACTCGCCGGCGGTGGTTTTTGAATGGAAGAGGAGAGGAGCAGCGCTGGTTTTGGTTTAGAACGGGAGAGGAGCGAAGCTGGTTTTGGATTGGAACAGGAGAGGAGGGCCGGTGGTTTTGAAATGGAAGAGGAGAGGAGCAGCGCTAGATTTAGATTGGAACAGGAGAGGAGCGGCGGTGGTTTAAGAGGAGAAGAGCAGAAGAGCGGCGCTGGTCTTGGAAGTATTTTTCTGTTTTGCGTATTTTGGGTCAAAGTTTGACCACGTACTGTATTTGACAAGCAAAATGTGAATGCATGTCACCAAATATTGTATCGTTTGGTTCGTATCTGAATGTACTTTCAAATTATATTATTTTTGCAACGTATAACCTATATTTTATTTGCGAAAATCATGGTCAATTATGACCCATAATAAAAGGGAGACTAGTTAATTAGGGTCGCTTTCTTAATTGAAGGGTAAATTGATTTTGATTTTTGATCCAGTCACGGCGCGCCGGCCCTCTCGTCCAATTCTAAATCGCTGTCGCACACTCCTCTCCTTCTTCTCCATTGCAAAACCACCTCCTCTCCTCTCCATCATCTCCATTCCAAAACCACCGTCTCACCTCTCCCTCTTCTCCATTGCAAAACCACCTCCTCTCTCCTCGGACGAGGATCCCCTGACGTAGCCCATCCTGCCCTTGAGACACTGACACATGGGTCCCACCAAGCGTGGGGCCCATCTGTCAGCGACTGAAAGGAAGGGGAACCTCTCCTCTCCATCATCTCCATTCCAAGACCACCGTCTCGCCTCTCCCTCTTCTCTATTGCAAGACCACCGCTTCTCCTCCCATCTTCCAAAGCTAGCACCGAACCACTTAGAAGGACATCTATGGAGGGGATGCAGCAGCGAATCTGGCAGATCGCTGGCGGCGACTAGGAAAAGTTAGCAAGGTTGAAGGAGATCCTTACTTGGTTTTACAATGAGTGGGAGATTTTGAGGACGGTGAGGGCCATGTGGCAATGTATGCAAAAGAGCGAGACGACGGCGATGAGGGCGACGATGTACTCCTTGGCGGCAGTCACGTCGCAGTCCTTCGAGTTCATCGAGTATCTCCTCTGGGCGATGGAGCAGACAAATTCGCCCGAGGCGAAAGTCAGGTGGAGGTGTTGGGCGTACAGGTCGAAGGTCGAGCACCCAAAGGATAACGAATCGGTCGAGTACGGTGTGCCGTTCGTGAGGGTGCAGAGCCAGCCGGAGCCACATGAGTATTCATTCTCCCACTGCAAGAGGAGGTCGGATGGTGCGACGTCGCTTCCCCGCCATTCTCCACGGTTCCCTCGACGCTCGCCTTGTTTCAACGGTGTCGGTAGGGTTTAAGGTAAGCTTCGCACTAACTTAATCTTCCATCTGCTCATCCTTACAATCAGTGTGACAACTAATAAAAATCATGCTTACAATCAGTCTCCGAGTACTACGCCAATCACCCTAAAATAGCTCTGGACCTTTGGGTCAAAGTTGTGACACTGTGTACAAATAAAGAAAAATAGATTGGTGCTTCTTTCAGAAAAGAGTACACCCCTAGAAAACTGCCAATATAAGCTACTAGTATTTTTGAAGTCTAAGCTACTAGTATTTGGTTAGAGGATTTGCTGTCGAGAAAGATCCATCCTCAGTGAGCGCCACACATCCCACTGATGGTGGTGGATGCCAATTCTTAGATAGAGCAGGGTTGGTGTCGGTAATTTTTACTTGGCACCTCGCACTCTGCATATATGCCAGTTCCATTCGTACATCTGTGCAGTTCCACCAAAATGCAGCTGAATAACCCTGTTTGTACAGATAATGAAAAGGAGTGATTAGATTATGGTGGCACTAGTTGATGAATCATACACTAATAAACAGAAGAAAATATTACATCATACTGGAAATCAACCCAAGTCTCCCTTCTGCCAGTGATGATCATCAGTGTACAGCGGTAGTAAAAGGAGGGGCCTTGAGACATTCAAATCTCTATTTTTGTGCATATCAACTAAATTAAGCACCCCAGTTTGCAGAAACGCTTAAACATTAACAATGGGACTAGTTGATGAAACATACATTAACAAAGAGAAGCACTTTCTTTATCTACATTGGAAATGAAATGATAGAGGACACTCGCTCTATTTTAACTGTATTATTACTTCATTTTATCAGTGACACTAGGGTCGAGCAGGTGGCAAACGAGGTGTACCGTGTGTCGCAAGGATGAAGACCGGGGGTGCTTAGACTGGGATGCTGAAGCTGGCTCTTTCAGTCCTATCTTCCCCCTGATGTTTCTGTGGTAGCATTTGGGTTGTAATCCAAACTTGGTCGAGCTGGTGCTGCGTCCCCCTACCTGCCTAGCTTATGTGGCAAACTTGTCTCCTGCTAATACTTAGTCCGTTCTAGTAGTAGTTGCATAAATGCCCGTTTACACAGAGATGTTGTCGGATAATGGTCCTCTATGGTTGGGTTTCTTTAATGAAATCGAAGGGAACCCCCTCTTTCGATATATAAAAAAATAGTGGCACTAGCGGTGCCAAAACATTGCCTCAAATTAATAGTGCCACTATATTAAGGTGCAAAAAAATAACATTACTACTTTATATGGCAGTGCCAAAACAGTAGCACAAGAGCAGGATCAACATGCAGGATCTTTGGCGAACAGTCAGACCAAAAAGGAACATACCTCGTGATGGGAACCATATCTGTAGTCAACGCCATCGTAGAAGGGATGACACCAGTCACCAACATGGATGATTCAATTCATGGGACCTTTTGGTGCAGTTCACCTAAAATGAAGCAATGTCCCATGAGCTAGTAGCTTCTTCTTCTTCTTCTTCTTCTTCTTCTTCTTCTTCTTCTTCTTTTAAGAAAAGGGCTCCGACCCCGGTTCCATTTCCATCGGAAAATGAAACCCACAGAGCTTCTTCATTAGTTGCAATAAAATTGAGCAACATCAAGGTTGGTCGTGAAGCTCCTGGAGAGTAGGAGGACCAGGACAGTTGCATCTCTAATGAAAAGAAGCAACTTATCTTAATGGGAAATTTAGCAGGACATGGAAAAAAGTGCCATTGATTCATATTACTAGAGGCATTACATTGAAAACAACATTGGTTTAACGTGTCCTTACTTTTAACAGTGCGACTGCTATATTTTACCAGTGGCATTACATAAGAGCGGCTTGGGGCAACAAACATCAGAAGAGGATATCTAGGTTGGTCCCATTTTTGTTCGGTATATAGCCACCTTATACTGTGTGAGGCTAGCAAATCTAGTGTTGGACTTACTCTGTTAACTTGTCCCCCAGTCCCCACTTTCTTTCCTTTTTCAACCAATAGATCGGGTTTATATTGAGTTTGTACTGCGTTCCCTTTATTTCCCTATTAGACCTAGAGACCAGTTGGATAGCCAGTCTCTCCTACTTTTTGCCCCCATTGTTTCCTCTTTCGACCAAGTCTTAGATTCAGGTAACAAATCTTCCCCCACTCCCACCCCCTTTCTTCCTTGTTTGAACCAAGTACTACTACTAGATTCGAGTGCATGAACTAGTTTTACCTCTTAACAGTAAAAAATTAGGTGGTTTTCGAACAGCCGATCGATCCTATCTACACGAGGGGGCCTGAGAAATAGTAAAAGATACAAATGCAGCGATGTCAGGAGCTCGGGAAGTAGAGAAAGGCCGGTTTCTAAGGAAGTTATACCTGAGGGTCGCCGGGATGTCGCTAGGTGGGCGGCGGGAGGCCGGATCTGCCCACACTACAGCAGCGAGGAAGAAGGGGTGGGAGGCCCTCCCTCGCCAGTGATGCTTGGGAGAGAACGGCATGGCACGCCGATCGGGACGCGCCGGCAGTGGGTAAGAGCCATCGCCGAGGACGACCACATGAACGTTGCACCTTCTCACCTTCCCCGACGGAGAGGATCCGGCTGGATCTTTGACCGGCGGTGAGTAGAGAAAGAGAGTGTGGCCACCACTGTCGTGTTTAGATCTGGAGAGGACGAGATAGTGTGAAGACAGCAACACTAGCAAGCAAGCGCGGAGGCTCCTGCCTATATAGTGGAGTACTAGTTTTCTTTTGTCTACCGTCCGGAGCTGGCTTGACCTCGGCAATGACTGTCGAGAAGTCTTCATGCACGTGCCCCGGAGGCGCAGTTGTCGTCATTTTGATCTGAAGCACCGGATTATAACATATAACATGAAAAAATGCCACATGACAAGAAATCATAACCTCACCGCCCAAAGGAGACAAGATGAATCCCGACGGACAAACTAGACGAGGATCAAAGCTCAAATTAAAGATAAACTCGGAGAAAAGGGGTCCGTCGATAGATGTCCTAATTAACATAGCCGGCTTGACCTAGATGGCAGCCGAGTAGTCTTTGTGCATGTGCCCCCAATGACTAGCCCAACTCAGTTGTCACTGTTTAACCCTCGCAGTGATCCGAAGCACATGACACCTAATTTTGCGAGATGACAAGAAACCTTTTTTAGATTTCTCACCAGAACTACAGCCCTATACAACACAACCTGCATGATACGTAGACGATAGCCAATCCAGGCATGTCTGCTGGAGTCTGGTCACATGCATGGACGAACTGATCTTCCGTGTCTTGCAGGGATCGTCCAGGTACCAATGTATGTACTACTTCTATTAACTCACCCGACTTGCGGGGCCGGGGAGTGTGCCTATGGTTGGTTCTCAATTGCGGTCCCACATGTGTGTGCAAGCGCAATATGACACGCGTTCCATTCGGAGAGCGGCATGCCAGACCGACCGACCGTCTAGGGTGCGACGCGAACGCGACGGGCGTGTTGTATAATCCATACATGTGTACCGCCGTTTTCTTGAGGCTTTGCTCCATGGCGCAATCCATGGATACAAAATTAGTATACTATACTATTTAAAAGTCGAGGGCGGGGCTTTTCCCGCACGGTAGGCGGGGCAGTTCCGCCTAGTCGGTTCGACAGAGACGCGAGAAGATGAGGGAGTAGGCTGCTGCAAACGTAGGGCTGTGTGATTTGATAGTGAGTTACTGCTGGACAGGTGGGGCCCGGTGATTTGACTTTCCATTATCCTTTTAACTGCGGCACTACGACCGGCTTGAGTCTCCCAATTCCTGAATACCTCCATATAGTTGCCTCTCTTGATGCTCCACCATGTAGATGATGGCTCTTGCTTGAGAGCCCACTCCTCCACTTTTCCTTGCCTCTTTCCCCCAGATATGCAAAAATGCCATGTAAAGCGGGCTTATAGCCCACTATTGTACTTGATCCTACAGGTGCTAAGCCTGCCACATAGGCATAAAGTCTGATGTTGCAAGTTAATTAAGAAGAGAAAGACTAGTTTGGTGACCCCAGGAAGAAACAGTGATAAGCGCGTGTACCTAGATGAAGCAAACTTAGCAACAAAAAACTAAGCACCTATGCATTGGGGACTTGAGTTTCTAAGCCATTTAATGCCCATAGCACCTCATCTAAGCACCATTTCATTGGAAGATCTCACTCCTTGGCAAATGCAATGAATACTACGAAGAAAGAGATAGAGAGAAGTAAACAAAAAATTGCCTTATAGCCAACCTTATAGCTAACCTTGTTGTATGAGTGACTAAGTGATGACTATGTATGACATGCCAACATCAGATAGCCTAAAGCACCGTCATTCCGGTCCTCAGGAAGCTCTTTCCTGTTGAGGTAGGCTAGGAAGGGTTCGGCCCATGGGGCAATGACTGCCATGATGAGATGCGCCGACGGTGTTATTTCGGTGTCTGAGCCCCCAACGACGTCGGTGTTTCCGGGATCTGGGATTATGTTTGGTTCCAGACTACTATTGCTATTTTCCCCCTGCCACACCACGGATGGCTTAAAGAGCCTTTCCAAGAAGATATTAGGTGGGACGGGGTCGTGCTTAGCACCGATACGAGCAAGAACATCCGCCGCATGATTACTTTCTCGAGCCACATGATGGAACTCAAGCCCCTCGAACCGGGCCGACATTTTTATGACTGCGTTACGATATGCTGCCATCTTTGGATCTTTAGCGTCGAAATCTGCATTTATTTGAGATATTGCAAGGTTGGAGTCCCCGCGTACTTCTAGGTGTTGTATGCCCATGGAGATAGCCATCCGGAGACCATGTAATAAGGCCTCGTGTTCGGCTATGTTATTGGAGTCTTTGTATAGTATTTGGAGAACGTCATGGACGATGACTCCAGTAGGGGAAGTTAAAACGATGCCCGCTCCTAACCCTGCCAGCATTTTGGAGCCGTCGAAGTACATGACCCAATTGGAGTATGTGCCATACTCTTTAGGGAGTTCGGCCTCTGTCCATTCGGCGAGGAAGTCGGCCAGTACTTGGGATTTGATAGCTCGACGTGGTTTATATGTAATGTCAAATGGGAGGAGTTCAATGGCCCATTTGGCAATCCGACCCGTAGCATCGCGGTTGTTTATAATGTCATTGAGTGGTACTTCGGAGGCCACCGTGATCGAACACTCCTGGAAGTAGTGACGGAGCTTTCGGGATGCCATGAAGACCGCATATGCTATTTTTTATAATGAGGGTACCAGGATTTGCATGGTGTAAGGATAGTAGATACGTAGTATACTAGCTTCTGAAGCGGGAATTTATGTCCCTCCTGTTCTCGTACAACGACGAGTACAGTGCTCATCACCTGGTGTGTTGCCGATATGTATAATAACATCGGTTCACCGGCATTTGGTGCGGCCAGGATTGGATTGCTCGCAACAAGGGTTTTTATTGCCTACAGTCCGGCTGTTGCCGCATCCGTCCACTTGAAGTGGTCGGTTCGCCATAGAAGGTGATAGAGTGGCAGTGCCTTTTCTCCCAATCTGGAGATAAAGCGGCTAAGAGCTGCTACGCAACCCGCAAGATTTTGAACTTGTTTAAGGTCTGTTCGCTTAGCCAATTGTGACAAAGCTCGGACTTTGGCTGGGTTTGCTTCGATTCCTCTATTGGAAACAATGAAGATCAGCAGTTTTCCCGCGGGGACGCCGAAGACACACTTTTCTGGGTTGAGCTTAATGTCATACGCCCGGAGGTTGTCGAATGTAAGATGTAAGTCGTCTATTATTGTTTCGACGTGCCTGGTTTCGATGACGACGTCACCGATGTAAGATTCTACTGTTTTGCCGATCTGTTTCTCCAGACATATTTGAATCATGTGTTGGTATGTGGCGCCGGCGTTCTTGAGCCCAAAGGGCATGGTGTTGAAGCAGAATGGCCCATATGGGTTGATAAATGTTGTTGCGGCTTGATCAGACTCCTTCATTTTGATTTGATGGTATCCGGAATATGCATCGAGGAAACACAGTGAGTCGTGTCCTGCGGTGGCGTCAATGATTTGATCAATGCGGGGGAGGGGGAAGGGATCCTTAGGGCAAGCCTTGTTGAGGTCTTTGAAATCGATGCACATGCGCCAAGAGTTGTCCTTCTTTGGTACCATCACCAGGTTTGCCAGCCAGTCTGGATGTTTGATTTCTCTAATGAATCCGGCCTCGATGAGTTTGGCCAGCTCCTCCCCCATGGCTTGTCGCTTGGGTTCAGAAAAGCGCCGCAGTGTTTGCTTAACCGGTTTAAACCCCTTTAATATATTGACGCTATGTTCGGCCAGCTCGCGTGGGATCCCTGGCATATCTGAAGGGTGCCAAGCGAATATGTCCTAGTATTTGCGCAGGAATTCTCATTGTGCGGTGTCAACTGTTGGGTTCAGTTGAGCTCTGATAGATGATGTCTTCTTGAGGTCCGTTGGGTGGACCTAGAATTTGACTATTTCTTCTGCTAGTTTGAAGGAGGTGGATTTAGGGCGTTTGTCGAGGATCACATCGTCCCTGTCCACCATGGAGCGTAGTGCGGTTAATTCTTCGGTCGCAAGGGCTTCAGATAGCACCTCCAGGGCCAGGGATGCAGTTTTGTTTTTAGCGTGGAGTGCTATGTCCGGATCACTGACGAGAGTGATTATACCGTTTGGTCCGGGCATTTTGAGCTTCATATACCCATAATGGGGAATGGCCTGGAAGCGTGTAAAAGCATCCCGCCCCAAAAGGGCGTGATATCCACTGCTGAAAGGGGCCACTTGGAAAGTTATTTCTTCGGACCGATAGTTCTCCGGCGTGCCGAATACTACGTCAAGTGTGATTTTGCCCACGCACCGTGCCTCCCGACTGGGAATAATTCCTCGGAAGGTTTTGTTACTTTTGTTGGGAAACGTAGTAATTTCAAAAATATTCCTACGCACATGCAAGATCATGGTGATGCATAGCAACGAGAGGGAAGAGTGTAATCTACGTACCCTCGTAGACCGATAGCGGAAGCGTTATGACAACGCGGTTGATGTAGTCGTACGTCTTCACGGCCCAACCGATCAAGCACCGAAACTACGACACCTCCGAGTTTTAGCACACGTTCAGCTCGATGACGATCCCCGGACTCCGATCCAGCAAAGTGTCGGGGAAGAGTTCCGTCAGCACGACGGCGTGGTGACGATCTTGATGTTCTACCATCGCAGGGCTTCGCCTAAGCACCTCTACAATATTATCGAGGAGTATGGTGGAAGGGGGCACCGCACACGGCTAAGAAAACGATCATGAGGATCAACTTGTGTGTCTAGAGGTGCCCCCTTGCCCCCGTATATAAAGGAGCAAGGGGGGAGGCCGGCCGGCCCTATGGCGCGCCAAGGAGGAGGAGTCCTCCTCCTAGTAGGAGTAGGACTCCCCTCTTTCCTACTCCTACTAGGAGGGGGAAAGGAAGGGGGAGAGGGAGAAGCAAAGGGGGCGCCACCACCCTCTCCTAGTCCAATTCGGACCAGAGGAGTAGGGGGCGTGCGGCCCACCCTGGCCGCCCCTCTCTCTCTCCACTAGGGCGCATAAGGCCCATTACTTCTCCCGGGGGGGGGGGGTCCGGTAACCCTCCAGCACTCCGGTTTTCTTCGAAATCACTCGGAACACTTCCGGTGTCCGAATATAGCCGTCCAATATATCAATCTTTATGTCTCGACCATTTCGGGACTCCTCGTCATGTCTGTGATCACATCCGGGACTCCAAACAAACTTTGGTACATCAAAATATATAAACTCATAATGAAACTATCATCGTAACGTTAAGCGTGCGGACCCTACGGGTTCGAGAACAATGTAGACATGACCGAGACATGTCTCCGGTCAATAACCAATAGCGGAACCTGGATGCTCATATTGGCTCCCACATATTCTACAAAGATCTTTATCGGTCAGACCGCATAACAACATACTTTGTTCCCTTTGTCATCGGTATGTTACTTGCCCGAGATCCGATCGCCGGTATCTCAATACCTAGTTCAATCTCGTTACCGGCAAGTCTCTTTACTCGTTTCGTAATACATCATCTCACAACTAACTCATTGGTTGCAATGCTTGCAAGGCTTATGTGATGTGCATTACTAAGAGGGCCCAGAGATACCTCTCCGACAATCGGAGTGACAAATCGTAATCTTGAAATACGCCAACCCAACATGTACCTTTGGAGACACCTGTAGAGCTCCTTTATAATCACCCAGTTACGTTGTGACGTTTGGTAGCACATAAAGTGTTCCTCCGGCAAACGGGAGTTGCATAATCTCATAGTCATAGGAACATGTATAAGTCATGAAGAAAGCAATAGCAACATACTAAACGATCGGGTGCTAAGCTAATGGAATGGGTCATGTCAATCACATCATTCTCCTAATGATGTGATCCTGTTAATCAAATAACAACTCTTTTGTTCATGGTTAGGAAACATAACCATCTTCGATTAACGAGCTAGTCAAGTAGAGTCATACTAGTGACACTCTGTTTGTCTATGTATTCACACATGTATTATGTTTCCGGTTAATACAATTCTAGCATGAATAATAAACATTTATCATGATATAAGGAAATAAATAATAACTTTATTATTGCCTCTAGGGCATATTTCCATCAGTCTCCCACTTGCACTAGAGTCAATAATCTAGTTCACATCGCCATGTGATTCAACACTAATAGTTCACATCACCATGTGATTAACACCCATAGTTCACATTGTCTTGTGACCTATACCAAAGGGTTTACTAGAGTCAGTAATCTAGTTCACATCGCTTATGTGATTAACACCCAAAGAGTACTAAGGTGTGATCATGTTTTGCTTGTGAGATAATTTTAGTCAACGGGTTTGTCACATACAGATCCGTAAGTATTTTGCGAATTATATGTCTACAATGCTCTGCACGGAGCTACTCTAGCTAATTGCTCCCACTTTCAATATGTATCTAGATCGAGACTTAGAGTCATCCAGATCTGTGTCAAAACTTGCATCGATGTAACCCTTTACGACGAACCTTTTGTCACCTCCATAATCGAGAAACATATCCTTATTCCACTAAGGATAATTTTGACCAATGTCCATTGATCTACTCCTAGATCACTATTGTACTCCCTTGCCAAACTCAAGGCAGGGTATACAATAGGTCTGGTACACAGCATGGCATACTTTATAGAACCTATGGCTGAGGCATAGGGAATGACTTTCATTCTCTCTCTATCTTCTGCCGTGGTCGGGTTTTGAGTCTTACTCAACTTCACACCTTTGTAACACAGGCAAGAACTCCTTCTTTGACTGTTCCATTTTGAACTACTTCAAAATCTTGTCAAGGTATGTACTCATTGAAAAACTTATTAAGCGTCTTGATCTATCTCTATAGATCTTGATGCTCAATATGTAAGCAGCTTCACCGAGGTCTTTCTTTGAAAAACTCCTTTCAAACATTCCTTTATGCTTTGCAGAATAATTCTACATTATCTCCGATCAACAATATGTCATTCACATACACTTATCAGAAATGCTGTAGTGCTCCCACTCACTTTCTTGTAAATACAGGCTTCACCGCAAGTCTGTATAAAACTATATGCTTTGATCATCTCATCAAAGTGCATATTCCAACTCCGAGATGCTTGCACCAGTCCATAGATGGATCGCTGGAGCTTGCACATTTTGTTAGCACCTTTAGGATTGACAAAACCTTCTTGTTGTATCATATACAACTCCTCTTTAATAAATCCATTAAGGAATGTAGTTTTGTTTATCCATTTGCCAGATTTCTAAAAATGCGGCAATTTCTAACATGATTTGGACAGACTTAAGCATAGATATGAGTGAGAAACTCTCATCGTAGTCAACACCTTGAACTTGTCGAAAACCTTTTGTGACAATTCTAGCTTTGTAGATAGTAACACTACTATTAGCGTCCGTCTTCCTCTTGAAGATCCATTTATTTTCTATGGCTTGCCGATCATCGGGCAAGTCAACCAAAGTCCACACTTTGTTCTCATACATGGATCCCATCTCAGATTTCATGGCCTCAAGCCATTTCGCGGAATCTGGGCTCATCATCTCTTCCTCATAGTTCGCAAGTTTGTCATGGTCTAGTAACATGACTTCCAGAACAGGATTACTGTACCACTCTGGTGTGGATCTCACTCTGGTTTACCTACGAGGTTCAGTAGTAACTTGATCTGAAGTTACATGATCATCATCATTAGCTTCCTCACTAATTGGTGTAGTAGTCACAAGAACAGATTTCTTTGATGAACTACTTTCCAATAAGGGAGAAGGTACAATTACCTTATCAAGTTCTACTTTCCTCCCACTCACTTCTTTCGAGAGAAACTCCTTCTCTAGAAAGGATACATTCTTAGCAACTAATGTCTTGCCTTTGGATCTATGATAGAAGGTGTACCCAACTGTCTCCTTTGGGTATCCTATGAAGACACATTTCTCAGATTTGGGTTTGAGCTTATCAGGATGAAAATTTTCCATATAAGCATTGCAACCTCAAACTTTAAGAAACGACAACTTTGGTTTCTTGCCAAACCACAGTTCATATGGTGTCGTCTCAACAGATTTAGATGGTGCCCTATTTAACGTGAATGCAGCTGTCTCTAATGCATAACCCCAAAACGATAGTGGTAATCGGTAAGAGACATCATAGATCGCACCATATCTAACAAAGCACGGTTACGACGTTCGGACACACCATTACACTATGGTGTTCCAGGTGGCGTGAGTAGTGAAACTATTTCACATTGTTTTAACTGAAGGACAAACTCGTAACTCAAATATTTTACTTCCGCAATCATATCGTAGAAACTTTTATTTTTGTTACGATGATTCTCCACTTCACTCTGAAATTATTTGAACTTTTCAAATATTTCGGACTTGTGTTTCATCAAGTAGATATACTCATATCTGCTCAAATCATTTGTGAAAATCAGAAAATAATGATACCTGTCGCGAGCCTCAATATTCATCGGACCACATACATCAGTATGTATGATTTCCAACAAATCTGTTGCTTGCTCCATTGTTCCAGAGAACGGAGTCTTAGTCATCTTGCCCATGAGGCATGGTTCGTAAGCATCAACTGATTCATAATCAAGTGATTCCATCAGCACGGATTTCATGCGCTTTACACCAATATGACCTAAACAGCAGTGCCACAAATAAGTTGCACTATCATTATTAACTTTGCATCTTTTGGTTTCAATATTATGAATATTTGTATTACTACGATCGAGATCCAACGAACCATTTTCATTGGGTGTGTAACCATATAAGGTTTTATTCATGTAAACAGAACAACAATTTATTCTCTTGCTTAAATGAATAACCGTATTGCAATAAACATGATCAAATCATATTCATGCTCAACGCAAACACCAAATAACACTTATTTAGGTTCAACACTAATCCGGAAAGTATAGGGAGTGTGCAATGATAATCATATCAATCTTGGAACTACTTCCAACACACATCGTCACTTTACCCTTAACTAGTTTCTGTTCATTCTGCAACTCCTGTTTCGAGTTACTACTCTTAGCAACTAAACCAGTATCAAATACCGAGGGGTTGCTACGAACACTAGTAAAATACACATCAATAATCTGTATATCAAATATACCTTTCTTCACTTTGCCATCCTTCTTATCCGCCAAATACTTGGGGCAGTTCTGCTTCCAGTGACCAGTCCCTTTCCAGTAGAAGCACTTAGTCTCAGGCTTAGGACCAGACTTGGACTTCTTCACTTGAGCAGCAACTTGCTTGCCGTTCTTCTTGAAGTTCCCCTTCTTCCCTTTGCCCTTTCCTTGAAACTAGTGGTTACGTCAACCATCAACACTTGATGTTTTTCTTGATTTCTACCTTCGTCGATTTCAGCATCACGAAGAGCTTGGGAATTGTTTCTGTTATCCCTTGCATATTATAGTTCATCACGAAGTTCTACTAACTTGGTGATGGTGACTAGAGAATTCTGTCAATCACTATCTTATCTGGAAGATTAACTCCCACTTGATTCAAGCGATTGTAGTACCCAGACAATCTGAGCACATGCTCACTACTTGAGCGATTTTCCTCCATCTTTTAGCTATAGAACTTGTTAGAGACTTCATATCTCTCAACTCAGGTATTTTCTTGAAATATTAACTTCAATTCCTGGAACATCTCATATGGTCCATGACGTTCAAAAGCGTCTTTGAAGTCCCGATTCTAAGCCGTTAAGCATGGTGCACTAAACTATCAAGTAGTCATCATATTGAGCTAGCCAAATGTTCATAGCGTCTGCATCTGCTCCTGCAATAGGCCTGTCACCTAGCGGTGCATCAAGGACATAATTCTTCTATGTAGCAATGAGGATAAACCTTAGATCATGGATCCAATCCGCATCATTGCTACTAATATTTTTCAACTTAGTTTTATCTAGGAACATATCAAAAATAAAACAGGGGAACTAAACGTGAGCTATTGATCTACAACATAAATATGCTAATACTACCAGGACTAAGTTCATGATAAATTTAAGTTCAATTAATCATATTACTAAAGAACTCCCACTTAGATAGACATCCCTCTAATCCTCTAAGTGATCACGTGATCCAAATCAACTAAACCATGTTCGATCATCACGTGAGATGGAGTAGTTTCATTGGTGAACATCACTATGTTGATCATATCTACTATATGATTCACGCTCGACCTTTCGGTCTCCGTGTTCCGAGGCCATATCTGTATATGCTTGGCTCATCAAGTATAACCTGAGTATTCCGCGTGTGCAACTGTTTTGCACCCGTTGTATTTGAACGTAGAGCCTATCACACCTGATCATCATGTGGTGTCTCAGCACGAAGAACTTTTGCAATGGTGCATACTCAGGGAGAACACTTCTTGATAATTAGTGAGAGATCATCTTAAAATGCTACCGTCGAACAAAGGAAGATAAGATGCATAAAAGATAAACATCACATGCAATCAATATAAGTGATATGATATGGCCATCATCATCTTGTGCTTGTGATCTCCATCTTCGAAGCACCGTCATGATCACCATCGTCACCGGCGCGACACCTTGATCATCATCGTAGCATCGTTGTCGTCTCGCCAATCTTATGCTTCCACGACTATCGCTACCGCTTAGTGATAAAGTAAAGCAATACAACGCAATTGCATTGCATACAATAAAGCGACAACCATATGGCTCCTGCCAGTTGCCGATAACTCGGTTACAAAACATGATCATCTCATACAATAAAATTTAGCATCATGTTTTGACCATATCACATCACAACATGCATTGCAAAAACAAGTTAGACGTCCTCTACTTTGTTTGTTGCAAGTTTTACGTGGCTGCTATGGGCTTAAGCAAGAACCAATCTTACCTACGCATCAAAACCACAACGATAGTTTGTCAAGTTGGTGTTGTTTTAACCTTCGCAAGCACCGGGCGTAGCCACACTCAGTTCAACTAAAGTTGGAGAATTAAATCCGGGTGGGTGGGTGGAATTAAATCCGAACCCCGACCTAACTGATTATCCGGAGTCTAACGACCTTCCGGGCTTAATAGTTCGGGTTCCGGGATATCTTCTGATCGTTTAGGACCGCCGTCCGATGCTATGTTCGGAGGGCTGGTCGCATCCTTTCGCGGGTGAGTATCCGGCTCTTCCTGAACGGCGATCCGAACATAGTCCGTCTTCGATATAGAAGAAGACTCGCCGTCCTGCTCCACGACCACCACAATCTGGTGGGTGACCGGTGGGGCCTTGATTTCTCCTTGATCGGTTTTAGGCCCGATCCGATCGTAGTCTGTGGCGATTCCCAAAGCGGCAATGCGATCTAGGAGTTCGTTCAAAGACGAAAACTCTGTCGGATCCATCTTCTTGGAGTGCTTGGAGTTAATGCGAAGGGGGTTTTCGATGGCCCGAGAGGTCATCGTCGGCTCAACGGCCGAACGGACGATCATAGTAAAGCCGCCCAGCTGAGGGTTTGGCCTGGGGCCAGAGCTCCCCCGGAGGTGATGTTGTCTTTAAGGACAAGGCGAGCCATCGAGCCTTTCGTCGACGGCACAGTGGAACTCTCAATGGAAGCACCAATGTCGGTGTC
The DNA here is from genome assembly GCF_018294505.1 of Triticum aestivum. NCBI lineage: Eukaryota > Viridiplantae > Streptophyta > Magnoliopsida > Poales > Poaceae > Triticum > Triticum aestivum. Next base: position 136,378,000 of record NC_057806.1, read on the forward strand.
AAAACCGGCGGATCTCGGGTAGGGGGTCCCGAACTATGCGTCTAGGATCGATGGTAACAGGAGACGGGGGACACGATGTTTACCCAGGTTCGGGCCCTCTCTATGGAGGTAATACCCTACGTCCTGCTTGATTGATCTTGATGAATATGAGTGTTACAAGAGTTGATCTACCTCGAGATCATAATGGCTAAACCCTAGAAGTCTAACCTGTATGACTATGGTAATGAGTATATCCTTTCCGGACTAACCTCTCTGGTTTATATAGACACCGGGAGGATCTAGGGTTTACATACAGTCGGTTACATAAGAAGGAATCTTCATAGTCGGTCGCCAAGCTTGCCTTCCACACCAAGGAGAGTCCAATCCGGACACAGATACAGTCTTCGGCCTTCATGTCTTCACAGCCCATCAGTCCGGCCCATGGACAACAGGCCGGACGCCCGAGGACCCCTTAGTCCAGGACTCCCTAAATCCCATCGACAACAAGATGGTGATTCTCAAGTTTCTCCACATCGTTCCCAGGCAGTACAAGCAATTGTCCTGGTCCATAGAGAGCTTGGTGGATCTCTCCACCATGATGATCGAGGAGCTGGTAGGGCGGCTCAAGGTCATTGAGGAGCGCGGAGACGAAGCCAACAACCGCACCGGCGGCGAACTACTGCTCACCTGGGAGCAGTGGGACGCACAGCTTCAGCAGCAGGGCCGCGACAGCTCTTCTGGAAGTGGGGGAGGCGCCCCCACGGGAAGCAGAGGTCGCATCAAAGGCGGAGGAGGCACCCAGAGCGGTGGCGGCAACCGCGGTCGCAAGCCAAGCCGGGCAGGGCGAGGCGCTGGCAACGGTAGCAACTGCCGCTACTGCGACATGCTGTGTCACTGGATCCGGGATTGCCTCAGGAGGAAAGCCGACGAGGCAGCCGTGGCAACGGCAAACCTCGTCCAGGCTGACGTGAACAGCGGGTCGGTGATGCTGCTGGCAAGAGTCGAGCCCGTGCAGGAGAGCTCAGCGTCTCTCGCGACCACGGCCCCGACATCCACCCATTCCATGGGAGAGGCACAGATCCCGTCCACAGGAACCATCACTCCAGTGACAGGCCACACCTCGACAACGACGTTCTCAGGGCGTGTCGACTGGGAGGTGATGAAGGCTCGGGTGTGGGGGAGCCACACCCCGATGACGCCGTCCCCAACGACCACGGGACCCGACGAGGTCATGCAATTTGGCGCGACAACGACGCATATGGCGGACCATGCTCCGACCATGATGGTGGCGACCATCGACTCCGTGCAGGAGCGCACAGACACTTAGGTCAGCCACACCCCGACAACAAAGTGTTCGGGGTCCACCGTGTTGATGGGAGTTGGCTCCCTGACAACAGGGTGTGCGTGTGGCTACGTCTTCCTCAACAAGGAGAGAGTCGTGACCAGACCCACGCTTGCAGGCGGCAAGCAAAGTGAGGGTTGGTTCCTCGACACCAGCGCCACGAACCACATGACTGGTTCGATCGACGCATTCGTAGAGCTGGACTGCTCGATCACTGAAAAAGTGCGGCTCACCAACAAAGGAGGTGATCACAGGGCGTTTACGGACGTCTACTTCATCCCGGTGCTCAAGAGCAGCGTCGTGAGTGTCGGACAACTCGACGAGGGCTGGTTCGACATCGGCATCCGCCGCGGTGTTCTCTCCGTGCGCGACCAGTGATACGTCCATTTTGCATCATGCTTTTATACCGATATTTATTGCATTATGGGCTGTTATTACAAATTATGTCACAATACTTATGCATTTTCTCTCTTATTTTACAAGGTTTACATGAAGAGGGAGAATGCCGGCAGCTGGAATTCTCAGCTGGAAAAGGAGCAAATATTAGAGACCTATTCCGCACAACTCCAAAAGTCCTAAAACTCCACGAAAGTCAGTTTTGGAATATATAAAAAATATTGGGCGAAGGAAGCACCAGAGGGGGGCACCCACCGTCCACGAGGGTGGAGGGTGCGCCCTAACCCCCTGGGCGCGCGCCCCTGCCTCATGGGCCACCTGGTAGCCCCCCGATGCCCATCTTCTGGTATAAGGTGTCTTTTGCCCTGTAAAAAAATCAGAAGGAAGCTTTCGGGATGAAGCACCGCCATTTCGAGGCGGGACCTTGGCGGAACCAATCTAGGGCTCCAGCGGAGCTGTTCTACCGGGGAAACATCCCTCTGGGAGGGGGAAATCGTCACCATCGTCATCACCATCGATCCTCTCATCGAAAGGGGGTCAATCTCCATCAACATCTTCACCAGCACCATCTCCTCTCAAACCCTAGTTCATCTCTTGTATCCAATCTTTGTCTCAAAACCTCATATTGGTACATGTGGGTTGTTAGTAGTGTTAATTACTCCTTGTAGTTGATGCTAGTTGGTTTATTCTGTGGAAGATTATATGTTCAGATCTGTTATGCATATCTCATTGTTGAGGAAATCGTTAACTGGTAGCTGCTCGGTTGGCTGAGGAGTAGGGGATTAATAGGCTAACCGGCAAGTTAATTGGCCATTTAATCAATTAATCGGACGATTTATTGGTTTATCGGCTACTCGGTGACCCTATGAGTAGGGATTAATCAGCAAGTTAACTGGTTAATCATACGAATTCTTGAACAGGGGCATATTAATACCCCTCTGATTATGAACATGAATATAATTTGTTATTAGTTACGTTTGTTCCTGAGGACATGGGAGAAGTCTTGCTATAAGTAGTCATGTGAATTTGGTATTCGTTCGATATTTTGATGAGATGTATGTTGTCTTTCCTCTAGTGGTGTTATGTGAACGTCGACTACATGACACTTCACCATTTTTTGGGCCTAGGGGAAGGCATTGGGAAGTAATAAGTAGATGATGGGTTGCTAGAGTGACAGAAGCTTGAACCCTAGTTTATGCGTTGCTTCGGAAGGGGCTGATTTGGATCTATATGTTTCATGCTATGGTTAGGTTTACCTTAATTATTCTTTCGTAGTTGCGGATGCTTGTGAGGGGGGTTAATCATATGTGGGATGCTTGTCCAAGGAAGGGCAGTACCCAAGCACCGGTCCACCCACATATCAAATTATCAAAGTAACGAATGTGAATCATATGAGCATGATGAAAACTAGCTTGACGATAATTCCCATGTGTCATTGTGAGCGCTTTCCTTTATATAAGTGTTTGCCCAGGCTTGTCCTTTGCTACAAAAAAGATTGGGCCACCTTGCTGCACCTTGTTTACTTTTATTACTTGTTACCCGTTATGAATTACCTTATCACAAAACTATCTGTTACCAATAATTTCAGTGCTTGCAGAGAATACCTTACTGAAAACTGCTTGTCATTTCCTTCTGCTCCTCGTTTGGTTCGACACTCTTACTTATCGAAAGGACTATGATAGATCCCCTATACTTGTGGGTCATCAAGACTCTTTTCTGGCGCCGTTGCCGGGGAGTGAAGCGCCTTTGGTAGGTGGAATTTGATAAGGAAAATTTTATATAGTGTGCTGAAATTTACTGTCACTTGTTACTATGGAAAATAATCCTTTGAGGGGCTTATTCGGGGTATATTCACCCCGACCAATAGAGCAAAGAGTTGATCCTCAACCTACCGAACCTACTGAAATGTTTACTTTGAAATTCCCTTGGGTATGATAGAGAAACTGCTAGCTAATCCTTTTACAGGAGATGGGCCATTACATCCCGATATGCACCTAATCTATGTGGATGAAGTTTGTGGATTATTTAAGCTTGCAGGTATGCCCGAGGATGTTATCAAGAAGAAGGTCTTCCCTTTATCTTTGAAAGGAAATGCATTGGCATGGTTTAGGCTATGTGATGATATTGGATCATGGAACTACAACCGATTGAAATTGGAATTTCATCAGAAGTTTTATCCTTTGCATCTGGTTCATCATGATTGTAATTATATATATAATTTTTGGCCTCGCGAATAATAAAGTATTGCTCAAGCTTGGGGGAGGCTTAATTCAATGTTATATTCATGCCCCAATCATGAGCTCTCAAGAGAAATTATGATTCAAAAATTTTATGCTCGGCTTTCTCTCAATAATTGCTCCATGCTCAATACTTCTTGTACTAGTTCTTTTATGATGAAGACTATTGAATTCAGATGGGATTTATTGGAAAGAATTAAAAGCAACTCTGAAGATTGGGAACTCAACGAGGTAAGGAGTCAAGTATAACACCTAAGTTTGATTGTGTTAAATCTTTTATGGATACCGATGCTTTTCGTGAATTTAGCACTAAATATGGACTTGACTCTGAGATAGTAGCTTCTTTCTGTGAATCATTTTCTACTCATATTGATCTCCCTAAGGAGAAGTGGTTTAAATATCATCCTCCCATTGAAGTCAAAGTAGTTGAACCTATTAAAGTTGAAGAAAAGACTATTACTTATAATGTTGATCCTATTGTTCCTACCGCTTATATTAAGAAACCACCTTTCCCTGTTAGAATGAAGGATCATGCTAAAGCTTCAATTGTGGTTCGTAAGAGTAATGCTAGAACACCTACACCCCCTGAGCAAATTAAAGTTGAACCTAGTATTGCTATGGTTAAAGATCTCTTAGTCGATAATATTGATGGGCATGTTATTTACTTTTGTGATGAAGCTGCTAGAATTGCTAGACCCGATACTAAAGATAAACATAGACCTGTTGTAGGCATGCCTGTTGTTTCTGTTAAAATAGGAGATCATTGCTATCATGGCTTATGTGACATGGGTGCTAGTGCGAGTGCAATACCTTATTCCTTATACAAAGAAATTATGCATGATATTGCACCTGCTGAGATAGAAGATATTGATGTTACTATTAAGCTTGCCAATAGAGATACTATTTCACCAGTTGGGATTGTTAGAGATGTTGAAGTCTTGTGTGGGAAAGTTAAATATCCTACTAATTTTCTTGTTCTTGGTTCCCCACAAGATGACTTTTGTCCCATTATATTTGGTAGACCCTTCTTGAATACTGTTAATGCTAAGATAGACTGCAAAAAGGATATTGTTATTGTTGGTTTAGGGGATATGTCTCATGATTTTAATTTTGCTAAATTTCGTAGTCAACCCCATGATAAAGAATTGCCTAGTAAAAATGAAATTATTGGTCTTGCTTCTATTGTCGTTCCTCCTAATGATCCTTTAGAACAATATTTGCTAGACCATGAAAATGATATGTTTATGAATGAAAGAAGGGATATAGATGAAGTATTCTTTAAACAAGGACCTATTTTGAAACACAACTTACCTGTTGAAATTCTAGGGGATCCCCCTCCACCCAAGGGTGATCCCGTGTTTGAGCTTAAACCATTACCTGATACTCTTAAATATACTTATCTTGATGAAAAGAAGATATATCATGTTATTATTAGTGCTAACCTTTCAGAGCAGGAACAAGAGAAATTATTGAAAACTCTAAAGAAGCACCGTGCTGCTATTGGATATACTCTTGATGATCTTAAGGGCATTAGTCCCACTCCATGCCAGCACAAAATAAAATTGGAGAAAGAAGCTAAACCGGTTGTTGATCACCAATGACGGTTAAATCCTAAGATGAAAGAAGTGGTAAGAAATGAAATACTAAAGCTGCTGGAGGTAGGTATAATTTATCCTGTTGCTGATAGTCAGTGGGTAAGTCCTGTCCATTGTGTCCCTAAGAAGGGAGGTATTACTGTTGTTCCTAATGATAAAGTCGAATTGATACCACAAAGAATTGTTACAGGTTATAGAATGGTAATTGATTTCCGCAAATTAAATAAAGCTACTAGAAAGGATCGTTACCCTTCACCTTTTATTGATCAAATGCTAGAAAGATTATCCAAACATACACATTTTTGCTTTCTAGACGGTTATTCTGGTTTCTCTCAAATACCTGTGTTGAAAGAGGATCAGGAAAAGACCACTTTTACTTGCCCTTTCGGTACCTTTGCTTATAGACGTATGCCTTTTGGTTTATGTAATGCACCTACTACCTTTCAAAGATGTATGACTGCTATATTCTCTGACTTTTGTGAAAAGATTGTTGAGGTTTTCATGGATGATTTCTTCGTGTATGGAACTTCTTTTGATGATTTCTTAAGCAACCTTGATCGAGTTTTGCAGAGATGTGAAGAAACTAATCTTGTCTTGAATTGGGAGAAGTGCTACTTTATGGTTAATGAAGGTATTGTCTTGGGGCATAAAATTTCCAAAAGAGGTATTGAAGTTGATAAAGCTAAAGTTGATGCTATTGAAAAGATGTCCTGTCCTAAGGACATTAAAGGTATAAGAAGTTTCATTGGTCATGCCAGTTTTATAGGAGGTTCATTAAAGACTTCTCAAAAATTTCTAGGCCTCTGACTAATCTCTTATAAAAAGATGTTACTTTTGTCTTTGATGATGATTGCGTAGAAGCATTTGAAATACTTAAGAAAGCCTTGATTTCTGCACCTATTGTTCTGCCACCTGCTACCTCTTGAGCACCGCGTTGGTTTTCCCTCGAAGAGGAAAGGGTGATGCATCAAAGTAGCGTAAGTATTTCCCTCAGTTTTTGAGAACCAAGGTATCAATCCAGTAGGAGACCACGCGCGAGTCACCTCATACCTACACAAACAAATAAGAACCTCGCAACCAACGCGGTAAAGGGGTTGTCAATCCCTTCACGGCCACTTGCAAGAGTGAGATCTGATAGAGATAATAATAATAATAAGATAAATATTTTTGGTATTTTTATGATATAGATTGAAAGTAAAGATTGCAAAATAAAATAGATTGGAAACTTGTATGATGGAAAATAGACCCGGGGGCCATAGGTTTCACTAGTGGCTTCTCTCAAGATAGCATAAGTATTATGGTGGGTGAACAAATTACTGTCGAGCAATTGATAGAAAAGCGAATAATTATGATGAATATCTAGGCATGATCATGTATATAAGCATCACGTCCGCGACAAGTAGACTGACTCCTACCTGCATCTACTACTATTACTCCACACATCGACCGCTATCCATTATGCATCTAGAGTATTAAGTTCATAAGAACAGAGTAACGCCTTAAGCAAGATGACATGATGTAGAGGGATAAACTCATGCAATATGATATAAACCCCATCTTTTTATCCTCAATGGCAACAATACAATACGTGTCGTTTCCCCTACTGTCACTAGGATCGAGCACCGCAAGATTGAACCCAAAGCTAAGCACTTCTCCCATTGCAAGAAAGATCAATCTAGTAGGCCAAACCAAACTTATAATTCAAAGAGACTTTCAAAGATAAACCAATCATACATAAAAGAATTCAAAGAAGAATCAAATATTGTTCATAGATAATCTGGATCATAAACCCACAATTCATCAGATCTCGACAAACACACCACAAAAGAAGATTACGTCGAATAGATCTCCAAGAGAATTGAGGAGAACTTTGTATTGAGATCCAAAGAGAGAGAAGAAGCCATCTAGCTACTATCTATGGACTCGAAGGTCTGAAGTAAACTACTCACACATCACCGGAGAGGCCATGGAGTTGATGTAGTGGCCCTCCGTGATCAATGCCCCCTCTGGTGGAGCTCCAGAAAAGGCCCCAAGTTGGGATCTCTCAGGTACAGAAGGTTGCGGCGGTGGAATTAGGTTTTCGTGGTGCTCCTGGATGTTTGCGGGGTACGTGGACTTATATAGGAGGAAGAAGTAGGTCGGTGGAGGAACGAGGGGCCCACAAGGGTGGAGGGCGCGCCCAGGAGGTAGGCGCGCCCCCTACCTCGTGGCCTCCTCGATTGTTTCTTGACGCCCAATCCAAGTCTTCGGGATCATGTTTGTTGAGAAAATCACGCTCTCAAAGGTTTCATTCCGTTTGGACTTCGTTTGATATATCTTTTCTGGGAAACACTGAAATAGGCAAAAAACAGCAATTTGGGATGGGCCTCCGGTTAATAGGTTAGTCCCAAAAAATGATATAAAAGTGTAAAATAAAGCCCATTAACATCCAAAACAGGTAAAATAATAGCATGGAGCAATCAAAAATTATAGATACGTTGGAGACGTATCAAGCATCCCCAAGCTTAATTCCTGCTCGTCCTCGAGTAGGTAAATGATAAAAAGGAATTTTTGATGTGGAATGCTTTCTAACATATTTCTCAATGTAATTTTTCTTTATTGTGGCATGAATGTTCAGATCCGAAAGATTCAAGATAAAAGTTTAATATTGACATAAAAATAATAATACTTCAAGTATACTAACTAAGCAATCTTGTCTTCTCAAAATAACATGGCCAAAGAAAGTTATCCCTACAAAATCATATATTCTGGCTATGCTCTATCTTCACCACACAAAATATTTAAATCATGCACAACCCCGATGACAAGCCAAGCAATTGTTTCATACTATTGATGTTCTCAAACTTTTTCAATCTTCACGCAATATATGAGTGTGAGCCATGGATATAGCACTATATGTGGAATAGAATGGTGGTTGTGGAGAAGACAAAAAGGAGAAGATAGTCTCACATCAACTAGGCGTATCAACGGGCTATGGATATGCCCATCAATAGATATCAATGTGAGTGAGTAGGGATTGCCATGCAACGGATGCACTAGAGCTATAAGTGTATGAAAGCTCAACAAAAGAACTAAGTGGGTGTGCATCCAACTTGCTTGCTCATGAAGACCTAGGGCAATTTTGAGGATGCCCATCATTGGATTATACAAGCCAAGTTCTATAATGTAAAATCCCACAAGTATATAAAAGTGATAACATAGGAGACTCTCTATCATAAAGATCATGGTGCTACTTTGAAGAACAAGTGTGGAAAAAGGATAGTAACATTGTCCCTTCTCTCTTTTTCTCTCATTATTTTTTTATCTGTGCCTTCTTTTTTTGGGCCTCTTTTCCTCTCTTTTTTCGTCCGGAGTCTCATCCCGACTTGTGGGGGAATCATAGTCTCCATCATCCTTTCCTCACTGGGACAATGCTCTAATAATGATGATCATCACACTTTAATTTACTTACAACTCAAGAATTACAACTCAATACTTAGAACAAAATATGACTCTATGTGAATTCCTCCGGTAGTGTACCGGGATGTGCAATGATGCATGAGTGACATGTATGAAATTATGAACGGTGGCTTTGCCACAAATATGATGTCAACTACATGATCATGCAAGCAATATGACAATGATGAAGTGTGTCATAATAACGGAATGGTGGAAAGTTGCATGGCAATATATCTCGGAATGGCTATGGAAATGTCATAACAGGTAGGTATGGTGGCTGTTTTGAGGAAGGTAAGTGGTGGGTTTATGGTACCGGCGAAAGTTGTCCGATACTAGAGAGGCTAGCAATGGTGGAAGGGTGAGAGTGTGTATAATCCATGGACTCAACATTAGTCATAAAGAACTCACATACTTATTGCAAAAATCTATTAGTTATCAAAACAAAGTATTATGCGCATACTCCTAGGGGGATATATTGGTAGGAAAAGACCATCGCTCGTCCCCGACCGCCACTCATAAGGAAGACAATCAATAAACAAATCATGCTCCGACTTCATCACATAACGGTTCACCATACGTGCATGCTACGGGATCACAAACTTCAACACAAGTATTTCTCAAATTCACAACTACTCAACTAGCATGCCTCTAATATCACCATCTCCATATCTCAAAACAATTATCAAGTATCAAACTTCTCATAGTATTCAATGCACTTCTATGAAAGTTTTTATATTATTCCTAAAAGCAAATTTCCATGTTGTTCTAAAGGACTCTCAAAAGAATATAAGTGAAGCATGAGAGATCAATTATTTCTATAAAATAAGACCACCACCATGCTCTAAAAAATATAAGTGAAGTACTAGAGCAAAAACTATATAGCTCAAAAGATATAAGTGAAGCACATAGAGTATTCTAATAAATTTCAAGTCATGTGAGTCTCTCTCAAAAGGTGTGTACAGAAAGGATGATTGTGGTAAACTAAAAAGCAAAGACTCAAATCATACAAGACGCTCCAAGCAAAACACATATCATGTGGTGAATAAAAATACAGCTCCAAGTAAAGTTACCGATAGACGATACTACAAAAAAATACACTTACGTGATGATACGTGTTTGTCACAGTAGGTCACGTTTTCTGTCATGCATGTACATCCATGACAAATTTATGACAGAATCAAGATAGTCATACATGTGCTGTCATAGAAGTGTTCCATGACATTACCAAAATTATCATCACAAAAGTGTCCACTTCCATGACGATAAATCGCGCGTCACAGAAGTGCTTTCGTCAAGGGTGACCGACACGTGGCATCCACCGTAACGGAACACCGTTAAGCTATCTGGTCCGGTTTTGGATCCGATAACCCGTTAACAGCCCCGACCAAGTGGGGATTTTCCACATGTAAAATCATCATTGGTTGGAGGGAACACGTGTCGGCTCACCGCTGGGACAGATGTCATCCACTCATTGGACCCAAAGCGCCTATGATACGTTGAGACATGGCACGGCCCAACGGAGGCCCATTCCTGTGAAAAGGCCGGCCCGTTTGACTTGGTCAAAAGGTGGCGGGCCGGCCCATAGCAAGCCTGTTAATGGCCTGTTCACATATAGCCCATTTATAGCCCGCTAACCCATGGCCCGTTTACGGCCTATCCGAATTAGGCCCAGTAGCGTCATCTGGGCCGTCCAATATAATTCCAGACCGTTTTAACTTCCGGCCCGTGTATGGCCCATGAGGTCTTTCGACCCATATGAGGCCCTTAGTAACCCTCGCCCATTAACGGCCCGTGGTAAAACTGGCCCGTAATGAACAGTGTATCAGCATTAAGCTCGAGGAGACCTTCGAAGTTGAAACGGTACACAATGACGACAAGTGTTATTTTCATAATTAAGCATGACTTCAAATATTTCAACGTGTAATTTTCATCTTTTACAATTCGAGTATAGCTTATCCCATGCCATGCAAGACGCTATGTCTTGGAGAGGATGGATTTTGAAGACCATGAAATTTCTAAAACAAAGAAAATTCACCTAAGGACTCATCACGATGTGGACTTTGAAGTAAATCTGTATAATTCTGAGAGCGTAACCCATTTTGGTTGCAACAATTGGGAAGCATTTTGCAAGATGTATGGTTTTGATGAGGGTATGCTTATCACCATGGATCTTGGTAATCCTGACATCGACCAAGACAATATGGACATTTGGGTCCTTGTTGATACGCCTCCAGTTCTACCGCTATGTGAGTTTCTCAAACATAGTTATTAGCTAATTTATATTGTTTATTTCAAAATAGTTGACAGCTTATTTCCATTTACAGCTTATTTTTATTGTTCAAAGAATGTGCGGGAGATGGTAGACAAAACCCACTACACCGATGGCTCTGAATTAACAACTTACAAGGAGAAAAATCATCTGGTCGGATTTTGTACTGACATTGAGAATTACAATATCCACAATCAAATTCCTCAACATTATGGTCAATACGTGCCACTAGTGCATGTGTTCAACTATGGTAACTACCATGGAGATACCCTGGTAAGATTTTTACTATTACGACATCCGTGCATCTTTTGCATACTTCTAAAACTAGTACGTCATTGCTAACTATGAAGTTATTACTATGTTTTTCAACAGATAATCCCAGAGAATTGTGTGCCTCATTTGATGTATCAGAAAGGTAGTCTTAATGTTTTGAACATACAGCCAGGTCATCCTACGAATCTCAACTGTCCATACGAGATTTCTAAAAGAAGTGGAGACATGAAAATCAAAGGATGGAAAAAATGTATGGACAGTCGTAAGGAGGTTCTTGGAAGCAAAAGGAAGCGAAGCACATGAATTGGAGACATGATGATATCCATTCTCCATAATGGAGAGTCAGGGTCTATATTGTTTTATGCTATTTTACTTTAAATAGGGTATTTAGGTCCTGCCTAATACTGATGATCATGTGCTAAGAATAATTAAGTAGGGTTGGTTCGATGACTATCAAGATGATGATCGTATGACTTGTTATTAATAACGAGTAGAAGTTGTATGATGATGATTAGTAGGACTGGTTAGGATTAGTATTACTTCCGACAAACTCGCTACTCGCGGTCTCGAGACTTGTAATGTTTTATCTTTGTTCGGTCTTTTGAATTCGGAGACTAATATGATGAATTGTATTCGGAGACTAATCTTATATTGTATTCGATGAATTTGCTCTTACTGTGTGGTGCTGTCTATATTCTGTCCAATAATATATTTTGTAACCTGTGCAAAAATCAGAAAAGTAAAAAAAAACCTAATATTCATACTAATGGCGCATCACCCCACAGTGTGACATTAGTATGCCAAAGCACATGGGTAAATATGGCCCCCTGGGAGGCATACTAATGGTGCATGTTGGTCTATACTAATGGCGCATGGCATGGTGCGCCATTAGTATACCAGATACTAATGGCGCACCTGTGGTGCGCCATTAGTATATAATACTAGTGGCGTGGTACTAGTGGCGCACCAGTAGTGCGCCATTAGTAGGCAAAACTGGTGCGCCACTAGTAGGCCTTTTCCTAGTAGTGTACCCATTAACGGCCCATTATACCGTTGGGCCATTTCCAGCCCATGTTATCTTTCGGCCTTCTCAAGGCCCATTTATTCTTGGGCTCATTTCCAGCATTCATTTACTTTCAGCCCGTTACTGTCATTTTCTGCTTGTGGGCCAAATTCAGGTTGTGGTTACAGTCGGCCCATTTGTGGCCCGTTAATATGTTGGGCCGTTTTCATAGCGTCATCAAATACGGCCGATTAACGATGGCCCGTTATGGTCGGCCCATGAACGAACGGTTTCAACTCTAGCCCATTTTACGGCCATAATGTGGTGTGGTATTGGCCCATGTTTGGCCAACCGATCATACGGCCCGTAGAAGGCCCATTGATGATACGGCCCGTAGAAGGTCCATTGTGTCTACGACCCATATAAGGCCCATTGTTTCCACGCCCCGTAGAAGGCCCATTGTTTCTACGGCCCTTAGAAGGCCCATTGTTTCTAAGGCCCGTAGGAGGCCCATGTTAACTACAGTAAATATGTAGCCCATGGTTAATGTGGCCTAGTTTTAAAAAATAGGCTATTGCGGCCACTAGCAAACCGCGGAAAAAGAACTGCATTGACTACAAGAAAACAAATAAACAAGACAATAAGGAAATAAATAGGCAAGCAACTTACGCTAGGATATCACGGCTATTACACATATTACATCCACTGGGCATCAAAGTTCGCCACCAGTGCAAATATAGGGAACAAAGCAGCATATAAACGCCGCAGCAAAACAAGTCCAGAACTGAAACCACTTCAGAAGAGCTCAAGAAACAATATCCTGGGTACCCATAATGCTGGCAAGATGCTTAGCAAGCTTATTAACTTTCTCTTGTTTGGCGCTTAAATCCTCCAGCACTTGTTGTTGCACCAGAAAGTATGCATCTGAATTCTACAGGGACTTCCTCAGTCCTTTCGGCTTCCTGTCGCATAACATCTGATCGATGTCTTTCAACTTGAAGTTGAGACTCAAGAAGCCGAACTGATTCGGGCAGCGAGTTCGAAGAGCTGGTGCCAGCAGTAGTAGCCAGTAACTCGAACACTACATCAAGACAGGACTTTGGGGTTGTCTCAGTGTCTTCAATATAGTTTTTATCAGCTTTCTTGGAGACCAACAGGGATGTCTCACTATCTTGAACCTTATCTGCATTACTTCCTGTACCATTGCATAACGGGGTACTCTTCTCCAATATTTTATCCGCATTCTAAAAGAGAAACAAACAAACACATCACAGGTTTACAATGTAGTATATGAAACTCGTTTTGGTAAACCAGTTCAGTAGTAAGGTGGACAGGATAACAGCATGAAACAAACATATATCTATGTAGTATGGTCACTGTATGGTCTATATCATTCTAGTTTATGTTGCCAAATCAAGATAGATACAGTTCGAATCATATCTATTTAAGACAAAGCAGCTTAGACAGAATATAAGTGTGGGAAACTACACAACAATAACAACACTTGTAAGGTGCATGGCATGAGAATATAACTGTTTATTCAATTGAAACTGAAATCAACATAGAGCAAGTTACAACAGCAAACACGTTAAAGAAACAGGTTTAAAACATACCTGTTGCGCCATTGGAGTTTCAATTGCATCCTTCAAATTTGAAATTAGTTGGTATGAGTAAATACAGTGATGCAAGAGTAAAGTAGTATGAACCATAGCTACGGAACCTGACCTGAGAACAATTCTTCTTCTGCTTTAAGCGTTGACTTGGGGTTCGGAGTGGTGGTCCTCGTGCTTTGGGCACTGCAGTTGCCTTACTAACTGCTCGTGTTTGGGTGCTCTGTGGTGGAGACGGTGTTGTGTCAATGGGAACTGGGTTACTATCTGCTGGGGTTGGGGTTAGAAGGGGTGTAGCTGGTTCTCTGTCCAACTGGGTAGGGGTACAATCTGCGTGAGTCTGGGTTATGTGTGGTGGGGCTGGTTCTTGGGCAAGTACAACCGTGGTTCTATCTCCATCGACAGGTAGCACGATCTTTTCTGAAGACCGTGTTTTTACTCCCACAGATACTGCCATCACCCCCTCCAATTGAAATGGCTGATAAACAAGAAAAGTAATTGAATGTACAGACATTGTAAGATAGACAGGTGCAATGGATAGTAGGGAAGAAAACAGGGCATGAAATAATTCACATTTATGTTGTCTAACCAAACAGAATAGCAGGACATAATTTCACATATATGATGGCTAATTAAACAGGATAGCATGACACAATTTCACATGTATGATGGCTAACTAAACAGGATAGAATGACATACTTCAAAATATGATGACTATGTAAACAGGATGACATGATATAACTATACGATGTGTCTATTAAAGTGGTTGGCATGCCATAAATCACAAACATGCCGTCGATGGAAACATGATGGCATGATATAATTCACGGATAGAATGACATAATTCAAAATATGATGACTATGTGAACAGGATGAGATGATATAACTATATTATGTCTTTAGAAAATGGGTTGGCATGCCATAATTCAGATACATGCTGTCTATGTAAACATCATGGCATGATATAATTCAAATATATGATTTATATACTAAGGAAGTGAGCAGAGGGCAATCGCATATATGATGTGTCAACTAAGGAGATGGCATTCAATATCGTGTATATGATGTAAAAACTAAGCATTGCAATACAACATATGCATGATATGAGTAATATAACCCTGCCAAGTTTGAGCATACACCTCAGGGGGATAATAGGACTGGTCATCTGCCTCTGAATCCTCCTCTGAAGAGCTATCTGTAACCAGCAAGATATCTGCTTCACCAGGTAGCATTGTCTGCTCTGAAGACCTTGTTTTCACTCCAGATTTCTCCATCACCAATTCAAATGGCTGATGCACAGGAAGAGCAGTTGAATATACAAACATTGTCGACAAAAGCAATGAGAAATACAAAAAAAGGACGACATGATATAATTCACATATATGACGCTTGGCTAAACAGCATGGCATTGCATAATTCACATATATAATGCCTTGCAACAAGATAGCATTGCATAATTCACATATATAATGTCTTGCAACAAGATGGCATTGCATAATTCACATATATGGTAATTAGACACTAAACAGGTGGCATTCACACAAAGCATGTCTAAACTAAGCAAATGACATAGCAATGCAAGATACCATACGCACGATATGAGCATCATAACCCTGCCAAGTTAGAGCATGCACCTCGGGGGGGGGGGGAATAGGACTGGTCATCTGTCTCTGAATCCTCCTCTGAGGAGCTATCTGTAACCAGCCATACATGCGCTTTGTCAGATAGCATTGTCTGCTCTGAAGACCTTGTTTCCACTCCAGATTTTTCCATGACCGTGCCGAATGGCTGATGCACAGGAAGAGTAATTGAATGTACTAAAATTGTTGACAAATTTAACACGTAATAAAAAATGATGTCATGATATAATTCACATATAAGATGACTGGCTAACCAGGGTGGCATTGCAAAATTCACATATATGATGCCTGGCTAAACAAGATGGCATTGCATGATTCACATATACGATAAAGAAACTAAACAGATGGCATTGACACAAAGCATGTCTAAACTAAGCAGATGACATCTTTGATGTATACAGTAAGCAATGCAAGGCACCATATGCATGATATTACCAACATCAGCATGCCAAGTTAGAGCGAAGACCTCATGGGGTAAATAGGAGTGGTCTTCTGCTTCTGAATCCCCCTCAGAACAGTTATCTTCCTCTTGATTACGATCCGAAATGGGTGGAGGGGGGGCTGCCTTTGCGCCCACCATGGAGCGACGTCTGCATGAAATTTTATTGCCACGCAAGGCTCGTCTCTTTTGCTCTACATGTTCAGTTCCATTGTGTACAATAACTGACATGCATAGGAATAAAACATAGTGAGATTATGTAAGGAGTGCATGCACAAATCCAGAGTGATGGTAGCAAACTGTGGATAGACCCAAAACAAATGATAGCAGGCAGATAATAGCTTTAGTTAAAAAATACAGATAATGGCTCCTTTAATGTTTGTTTGCACCCAACATGAAACTCATAGTAGACACCCGAGATTAACCAGATAGTACTGATTGCTGCCCCAATATGTACCCCACAACCATTTAAAAACTCAAGTTTCAGCATAAGTTTGGACCTGAGTCGGAGTCTAATAGGTGAACACGACGATAAAGTAGCATGTCATCATATTAAGCGATGCATAACGTAAGCAGACACGGAAGAGTGCGAGCTCTCTTGCGAACCCATTTAGTCCTCAAGGTCATCTGCTCAGTTGATGATGGTAATGCAGTTGTCATGGCTGCCAGCGGCGAGGAAGAAGATCTGAGGCGGCGAAAGACAGTCTGGAGAGCGGATCCCTGCTGTGGTGAACCCTTCCATCATTGGAGCAGCTGAGCTGGGGTGGAACACAGCACCGCAGGAGCAGGACAAACCACACAAGGTTTTCTTTGACACATATCTGTAACAGAAGTAATTGTGTAATGGCTTGTTTGAATTTGAGGATTCTAACGATGCAGGGATAGGAAATAGACAGGAATAGGATAGAAATGCACGTGCAAAATAGAGAATTTAAAAACACAGAATTTCTACCAATCTGGGTGTTTGGTTCACAAGAATTGGAAGATCAGAGGATGCAAAGAAGCATGTTGAGATTAAGTCAAACCACAAGAAATGTACAACCTCTTTGGCGAAGCCATGTCGATCTCAGCGTGATTGGGTTGGCTGGTGAGGATGCTCCGGCTGACTTGGCTGTTGAAGGAGGGGAAGAAGATCTTAGGCATCTCGAGATGGAGCCTGAGGTACTGCTCCGCTGTGATGGAGGGTTTCGTCGTTAGCAGCTCCGGTGAGTTGTACGACACCGAGGCTGAAGCAGGATAAGAGAGATAACGTTAACCGGAGTGGAATTCTAATAGCATCTCCAATAGATGACGTAAAATACATAACCACAAAGTGCTAGATGTATACACCAACTGCTCATCTCTGAACTTAACTGTCGAAACTGAACTTAACTAACAAAACTGAATTTTGCTGTCGAAACTGAAGTTTACTGTTGAAACTGAACACACTAGAGGTGAGGCTACAAGTCAGTCGACTGACTTTTTCATCTTTGGTCAGTCGATTTTGCAGCCGTTGGTACGAAATAAAGGGCCTGCAGTTCATCTTCAACCTCCACCCCCTGAGCCGCCAGCCACCACCGGCCAAACAGCCGCCCCCCGCCGCCCGCGGCCGGCGGTGCGCCGCCTGGCCCGCCCCGAAAACACTCCCCATCACCGGTCGCTGCCGCCCCGGCCATCCCTATAGCCCCCCCGTGCCGAGCTTTTTCTCTGGCGATCCCCACGCCATTGCCCCACCGCTGCCAGCGACCACCGCCGGCGAGCCCTCCTTCCCGCTGCGACTGGTTCTTCCTTAACTCCGGTGAGCCCCCCACCCCCTGAAAATCGACTGACCCAAAAGTCAATTCAGTCGAATAAAGTGTAGCTAAATCGGAGCAACATCGCAAGCAAGAGCAATAACGAGAGCAGCAGCGCGAGCAAGAGCGAGAGCAACAACGCGAGCGCGAGCAAGAGCAAGAGCAGACCAGGCAGGGGACCAAGAGCAAGAGCACAACAGCAGCGCGAGCGAGAGCTAAAGCAGCAGCATCTCCTGCTGATGTGGACATCGCCGCCAAGGGAGCGACGCCATGGAGGAAGTGGCCGGCGACGCCAGCGTGGATGGAGCCGCGCCATGTCGGCTCGGGTCCGAGCTCCGGCAGCACCGTGAGATCGAATCAAGAAGAAAATGCGGTGATTAGTGTACAACCTCTTTGGTGGCGCCGATTAGGTCGCAGCTTCATCCGAGGAAACGGTGATGATGATGCTCTTCCAGTGGTGCAGGTGAAGACGGCGATGTGGGAATGGAGGTGGCGTGAAAGATGAGGGGAATGTTGGGGCAGCTCCTTGGAGGTGGAGGACGGGGTGGATGAACCAGCGGGATGGCCAGATCGACGAAGGATCCTCATCCGGTACGGTGGATGAGGGACGTCGAGGTGTTTCTGTGGACGACGTCGTCGGGGAAGAGGCTCCGGCTGGGTGGCAGACGGAGGAGGGTGTGGGGCTTCGCGGGTTTTGCCGACCTCGGTGTATGAATGGGTGGGCGGATTGGATGGGAGTGGGGAACCATGGCTTTGGGACGCGCTTGTCCGGAATGTGGGGTAAGTTACGAAAGTACCCCCACTAATTTGAGGCGGTTCTTTCGGTTCAGTGGTATCACGGGCATTTCACGTGTCGGGATTTCACAGGAGGTGGGAGTTTTCGCGTGCATTGTAATTTTGGAATAGCAAGGCGCGGGTTGAGATGGAGGGAGTTGTCGGAGCACAGCGAGACAAAGATATATCTTAAATATTTCGGGCTAACAAGGCGCGGGTTGAAGAGGCGGGAGTTTCGCAGCACGATAGACAGAGACGCTAGCTTGAAATTTCGGCATAACAAGGTGCGGCTTGAAATTTTGGGAGAACAAGCTTAACGTGTACCCAAAAAAAGACAATTTAGACTAGTATGATATACTACGTACAATGTGTTTAACACGCACAACACACACACAGACACCATTTAGACTAGTAAGGTACGTGTGCATTGCACGCATGACATTTGGCAACCAAATTATGAATAAATACCACATTATAGCATGTAAGCTTTGAGTCATATATGCATGATGTAGATGTTCGTTTAATTCGTATAGTTCATTTCATTCAAAATCATCTAGTTTTTATAAGAAAGCTAATCTATGTTAAGATTCATGGAATTGTGTAAAAACAAATCATGTAGAAAAACATTTGGGCAATTATGATACAGAAGATTCTAGAACAAAGACGAAGTGCTTGTGTTTTGAGGTTTGTGCATTATGCTTAAGTTCAACCATAGAGTCTTCTAGATTGTACATGTGGCAAAATCTGGTGGAATCTAGATGATATCCAACGGCCAGTAGTGCTCAAATTTGCCAGCTCTGCACCATCGGATTGGCCTCATCCAACAACCATCTTTCAAAGTTAAAGTTATCCGCACACTATATAAAAAATATAAGATATAATATATATAGGGGTATAGATATAGATATGTGATGCGAAAGCCACCCATCATCTCCAATTAGAATAGTTTGTCCATGCACGGATGCAATGTGGCCAAACGATGTCTGCCATCGGTATCTCAAATTCAAACCAATCTGACCTTGTTCAATGTGTATACATTGCAACATGCTCGTTTCCAAACCACACCGCGCAGATCTCCGTTATATTCATGCATGCATGGGTTTCAAACATCATGATCTCTTATTCAAATATTTGAATTCAACTTTACATTGATTATGACCTCACCTAGTCTTTTACACCCACACATTGGTCTTCTCTTTATAATTGTACCACTAACTTTCTCTCGTGCATGCATGCACACACACTACCAGTCGGCATTATCCATCGCACACATGCAATCTTTTTCTTCAGGTCGGTCTCCCATGAAGGCACACACACACACATCCCCCTCTCCATCATATCGGGCATTCTTTATCTCTGACGTGCATGCACAACGATCGATGTTCCTCTATGTGTGTGTGTGTGTGTAGCTAGGTCTTTCATAGTTTTCCATATAAACCGATCAATCTATATATCTAGTGAGGTCTCACCCTCTTTCCCACGTCCACATCGATCAATCTATACCTCTCTATATAGGATTACATATATAGCTAATACACCCACATTAAGTATATATCGAACGCCCCCCCTCTCATCATCCATGCCTTCTGCTTCATCTCTCAGACGCGCGCACAATGGCCAAGACAGGGGGCAGCAAGGGCCCTGCCCCCCTAACATCACTATATATCGAGGCTAATATGAATGTGATCATTAGACAATTGCTGGTAAAAATGGTTTAAGTTGATGAATTGGCCCTCCTCGTAAAGGATTAGCAATGCTTGGCCCCCTAGCTCATGGGACATTTTTCATGGCTCCGCCACTTCGCGCAACAGCGCGCGTTCTCGCCCCCTCTCTCTAAATATTGATCTCGCAGTTGTGCACTCCTTCATAGTCTCCCTCCACTCGGCCCCCCTCGCACCATCTTCTAGCCCCCACCGGATTTTGCCACATGTACAATCTAGCAGACTCCATGGTTGAACTTAAGCATAATGCACAAATCTCAAAACAACAGTGGTTCTCCTTTGTTCTAGAATCTTCCGTATCGTAACTGCCCAAACATTTTTTCTAGTTGAATTGCCATTCTTTGTTTGTACTTTATGCTTTACAACGCACAATTCCATGAATCATAAAATAGATTAAGGGCTTCTTTGATTCAAAGGATTCTCGAAGGAATTTTGGAGGATTCTAATCCTTAGGAATTTTTCCTATCTTGGTTGTTTGATTCGTAGGATTGTAAACCATAGGAATTTTTCCATATGATTCATTTGCACTAGATTTCATAGGAAACATCCCATCCACTCAAACCTCTTTGAAAGAATTCTGCAGTTTTTTCTATGCACAATCAAACACTCGTACCATCCTGTAGGATTCAAGACGACATTCCACTCTAATCCCATGTTCTTCCTATTCCCGCGTTTTGGAAATCCTACGAATCAAAGAGGCCCTAGGTTTTTTATAAAAACTAATTGATTTTGAATGAGATGAACTATAAGAATTAAACGAAGGTCTACATCAGGCATATATGACTCAGAGCTTACATGCTACAGTGTGGTATTTATTCGTAATTTGGTTGCAAAATCTGACGCGTGCAATGCACGTGTACCTTACTAGTACTTCGAGTATGTGCAAAACACAATGGCACGCTACACAGTGTCTCTCTTACAGTTCATGAAGCCACGTGGGCACGTGGCACATGTGGAGGCGTTGTCGCGACATCCTTGTGTGGATTGATCACAGTGACGTGCTGCTGGTTCCAGAAGAATGTACTCGTCCTCCCTGAGCCGCACTAACGGTACATGCACGAAGCGAAGATGTGCACGCACGCCACGCACGCACTCATTCCCTCGCACGCACACGCGGGTACACGGGCGGACGCAATCTTGTACCAAGATCCACCCATGTGATAATTTGACGCGTGTAAAGTCCTTCACTTCATTGATGGTCAATTAATACAGCGCATGCAAATTGAGTGGACGTGAGGGCGGAAGAAAGACATTACTACTCCACTGCGCGCATGCGAGTAGTTAAATCATGGGTTGCTAGTAGTACTTCCATTGGTCTCCTTCGTATTTTGTGCCAATTTTTGACAGTAACATAATATTTACACATCTGAGCAGTGCGGTATACTTGAAATTTATGTTCCACTAAACTCATAGGGAGCCGTTTCGGGCCTCGAAACCAAAAACCATCAATTAAATCTTTACCTTGTTCCCATCACATTCGAAAGTACTAGTGCTACAATTAAGTGCAAGCCTGCTCACACCTACCAGTACGTACCAAACCTGAATGTGTTCCCATATGCAGGTTTTAGTACTAGTGCTAGTACTTGGGTTATAAAAAGGGGAACTACCTAACCGGAAATGACTGCACATTCCTCCTCAACTCCTCATCCACAAGAAACAATCAAGCCATAGCCAGCGTGACTTCTGGGTTGAGAGATTTCCACCAGGGAGAGGTGAGCATGGAAGAGGAAGCACGAGAGATGTCTCGCCTCACAGCGAAAGCAGCCGACATGTCCAGCCGCGCAGCAGTAGCAGCACAGAGGTCCCGCCGCGCCGCCGAAGCAGCACGGAGGTCCCGCCGCGCCGTCGATGTAGCAGACTGGTCCGACCACACCGCGGAAGCAGCAGAGATGTCCCGCTACGCCGTCGAAGTAGCAGGGAGGTCCCGCCGCGCCGGGGCGGCCTGGGAAAATTTCTCGCGGGCAGGTGAGGACTCTCACAGGCGCATGCATGCGATAGTCCATAGCCACATGGATCAGATCTCCAGCTGGGCGAGGATGCAGGATGAGGCTACCGGCGTCATCTAGCAACTCGGGGAGGGCAATGTGAAGCTTCAGGGCGAGCGCGACCTGTTGAGGGCGAAGATCGCCGGAAGGGCGAAGCGGGAGGAGGAGACCACTGCCGTGTTGCAGAGGACGGTTGTCATCATCAAGAAACTTATGGACGAGAATGCCATGCTCCGCATCGAGCGCAACAGGCTGGTGGAGGAATCCATGGATGCTGCCAAGCAGCGTATTTAGGACATGAAATTGATGAAAGAGATCAACGGCCTCTGCGAGAACTAGTCTCCGCGACCTACAGCGCATAAAGAAAGTAGAGATCAGCGAGCCATATCGTTGTATGCGTCTTCCTTCTTGTTTTGCCCTTGTGTATTTCGGGCATAGCCGCATGTGGCCTTTTTAATTATCTTCCTAATTATGTAAGACAATTATTATCCACTCTCGTCGTCCTTATATATATTCATCAGTCTTGCTATAAGTCACAGTAGATGCTATATAGGTCCGTCGGATCTTACATCAAGATTCGTGCAAAATTTTCTTTTCAGATTTTCTTTTTTCTCTCTTAAATCTCAATCGAGTGAGACATTGCCACGCCATTAAACAGAGGCTCAGGCTCCATTAATGGTACCTTGGGAGAGAGGTGGACGGCAGATGGAGGTCAAAGGGCTCTCCTCCCGATAAGCACGCGCAGGGGTCTGATCGCACGCCTCCCGTACTCAAATAGCTACCCTGCACGGGCCTCCTAGCTAATAAAAAAAGGGGACGCATGGCGGCACGTAAATGGTAAATAGAACGCCCATGGTTTCAATAATACTTGTGTTTCCGATTGTAACGTGACAACACTTGTTCCAAAATGACTTTGTTGATTGTTAATGTGTGCGCCTTCGCAAATCGGACAACAAAATTACCACATCATGTTGGTGCCATGTCATGGCACCAAGCCAAGTTTCATGATTTTCATGCGTGTTTCGGATTTATAGGAATTAAAAACCAAGTTTCTCAATGTTTCCAGCCGAGCCATGATGCCCAGATGTTTGAATTTCATTCCCATTTCTGGCATGGGACCTAGAAATTTACCCGAGGACACACATGTGATTTTTCAACCAGCTTTGGTGCACTGGAGCATGTGCTTGTATTTAAAATTTGAATTATGCACACAAAGGTGACACGTTCCCTCTCAGAACCACGAGCCTTCTTGAGAGAAGCTCCGGTTTGCAAGAAACTTATACCAAAACTTGTTCCTATTCTGCATTTTTTTACCACAGCATGGTAGTACCATGACATGACACCATGCCAAGTTTCATGATTTTCAGGCGTGTTTTGGATTTACAAGAATTTTAAAACCAAGCTTCTCAATGTTCTCGGCCGAACCACGATGCCCAGATGTTTGAATTTCATTCCCATTTCTTGCATGGGACCTAGAAATTCACCCGAGGACACACATGTGATTTTTCAGTCAACTTTGGTGCACGGGAGCATGTGCTTGTAGTTCAAATTTGAATTATGCACATTAAATGACCAGAAACTCAATTAATGTATAAAAAGGCCAAACGAACCCGGAATAATTCCAAAATTTAACAGGGCACTCATATAGTTCTATGTTGCCTCTGTAAAGAAAATCTGGCGGTAGGCAGCGTATATTGTTTCGCACACAAGGTATAAAGAATAAAGAAATTAGCCCTATTTAATTCTTGGGTTCTTATTATTTATGCCACTAGTTGTGTATCACTACTCAGTTTTGCCATTAGAAGTTACAACTACTCAAAAAATGCCATCGATCCGTGAGATGCCTGCTCAAAAATGCAATTAGATATCTAAAAAATGCCATCGTTAAGTTAGATGTTTGCTCAGAAATGCCATTAGACATTGTTATTTTCACGTCAAACCCCGTTGACCATGTTACATGACAAAAATAAGCCGATTCTCACAATGATAAGTTAATGGTGTCCAGCACAACACACCCCTCAAATAAAACTAAGCACCCTGGAATTCTTTGACAAAACTAAGCACCCTGAAATTCTTTGACAACTAAACTGCTGGCTATATGATGTTGGCCATATATATTGTACGTATATAATGTCAAGAAACGAGTGGTAGTACTATACCAACTAAAAGATGAAATGTACGAAATATAACGAGAAGAAACATAACATAGTTCTGCTGGGGGCTCAGCACAACACACCCCTCAAATAAAACTAAGCACACCAAAAATTAAACTAAGCAACTAATCCGGTAGACACTGCATTAGAACCACCATGAGCAACGACACTGCCACCTTACTCGGAGTCCTCGTCCACGTCCTCGACTTCGTCCTTGTCCCTCTTCCTCTTGGACGATACTTCTTTACTTGAATCGCACACTTGGCTCTTGCTCTTCATCCAACCCTTGTAGATATTGAAACAAAGGTAGCCATCCATTGCAGCGTAGTGGATGTGGTCCATATCTAGTACATTCCACTGCCATGCATGACGATGAAACGTGTACAGAGGTTTCTCTAGTTTACCGTACGAAGGATGAACCATGGCTCCTGCCAGGGTAAGCATTGAAGGCTGATCAAGGGAGGGCACCAGCCCTTCCTTCTGAAGGTCGAAGGGGTTGCCTACAACGAGGCCTATCTGACCGAGGATTTCCATGTCGTTCCTAAAGTCTACAGTAACGAATTTGACTCGGCCGTCCTTGAGGAAATTCTTAAAATCTTGGCACTCAACGTCGGCATGGCATATGTGGTAGACCAAGCATAAGTCATGCACGCAAACATGGATCACGGCGGGCTTCTTCTTCTTTGCCTCCTTTAGATTCGTCTCGCTTCCCAGGACTGTGGTGTACTCAACATCTAGCCCAGCGACCCACTCATCATTTGAGTTTTCGAACATGCGTTTGAAGCGAGCAAGGCATTCTTTCACCGTTGCAGAAGAACGGGTGTAGATGACGTCGAACTCATCACCTGTGATGGTTCTAACATTGTACTCACCGCCGATCATGGAGATTTGGGACGCCATGGATTTGGGAGGAGGGTTAGGATTAGTGGAACTAACGTAATGTGAAAGGACGGGACGACTAGGAGCGGCTTATCGATTGTAAAAATGTCAAGTGGGGGGCGTGCGAATGGCAGGGTAGTGGCTTGCCTGGTGGATAAATGGATTCATGCACAGTACTATGGGGGCCCAATTAGATGTCATGTCTACTCGACGCCCAATTAAATGGCTTTCAATGTCATGTCAAGCGTCGAGAAAATTACAGGTGATACGAAGCTTTCCATTCTCCCATGATACGGGCTTCCGAGAGCCCTTGGATCTGAGATCGAACGGTTCCATGGCGTGATTCTAGACCTATGGGTGAATATCCTATCCTAGAGGGTTATTCTGCAAATTTTCAGCAACTTAGCATGCGACCATTCGATCTCAGATCCAAGGGCTGCCAGCAGCCCGTATCATGGTCGCGCCTACCACGGCCGTCGCCTCGCTCGCGCGGCCACACCCTTGGAGATTTAACACGCTGCATTGTCCGGCGTTCAAAGGCCTACAAGGTTCATGATGGAGAGCTCTACAAGAAAAGCGCCACTGGAGTCCTTCAACGATGTATATCCGAGGAAGAGGGGCGGCAGCTCTTGGCTGAAATTCATGCCGGACTCGGCGGTCACCACGCCGCAGCTCGGGCCCTTGTTAGCAAGGCCTTCCGTATAGGGTTTTATTGGCTGATGGCCCGAGCAGATGCACAGGACCTTGTCCAACATTGCCTCGGATGCCAACTCTTTGCCAATCAAAGCCATATGCCCCCCACCGCCTTACAAACAATCCCCATCACTTGGACTTTTGCGGTCTGGGGACTCGATATGGTTGGACCCCTTAAAGGGGGAAGCCATAAGAAAAATATCTGCTGGTTATGGTGGACAAATTCACTAAGTGGATAGAGGCTAAGCTGGTCAAAACGGCTGAGTCCGGCCCGGTGATAGACTTCATATCCGGTGTTGTGCACCATTATGGTGTCCCACACATCATCATCACTGACAACCGCTCCAATTTCACAGCTGATGAGGTAAAATCCTGGTGTACTAATCTGGGTATTAAACTCGATTACACCTCCTCTACCACCCACAAACCAACGGTCAAGTCGAACGAGCCAACGGTCTTATTATGAGCGGCATCAAGCCCAGACTAGTGCGGTATTTGAAAGAATCACACAAGCACTGGGTTGAGGAGCTCGACTCTGTACAGTGGGGGCTGCGGACCACGCCCAACCGTACTACCGGATACACACCTTTCTTCATGGTGTATGGCGCAGGGGCCGTATTGCCCTGCGATATTATTCATGACTCACCTCGAGTGCGTATGTATGAAGAGAGAGAAGCCGAGCTTGATCGGCAGGACAGCCTAGATGCCTTGGAGGAGGAACGCAATGTCGCAAAAGCTTTTTCAACATTTTACCAATGGCAGGCTCGAAGATATCAAAGCAGAGAAGTACGGGCCAAGACTTACAACGTTGGCGAACTCGTTCTATGCCTGCCGGCGAAGAAAAAGGACAAACTCAAGCCCAAATGGGAGGGTTCCTTCATAATTGATGAAGTTCTCACCAGAGGAGCGTACCGTCTTCGCGATGCATCAGACAATCGCCCCGAGCCGACCCCTGGAACGCGGCCAGACTCTGAAGATTCTATGCCTAGCGCCAAACCCCTTGTTCGTTTCCTCCTCCCCTGTAGTTTCCATTATTTTTTCTCTCTTTTTGATTACTTTCTTATTTCTCGCTTTAAAGCTTTGGTACGGCTAGACCGCACACCATTGACACATACATCTTTAAATATGTACGCCACTTGTACCTGGGGGCTTCTTGGACGGAGGTTGTTGTCATTCCTTGAGCATCAAGCTCCTCACATATGAGTTTTTCCATATGTACCTTTTCTTTGCCACTATATGCATCGATATGACTTAAGTTTTGGCCAAGCTGGGTTGCCTGGATCCTGTGCTTATGCCCTACGTTCCCGTTAGTTTGGCTAGGGCATAAAGGGAGCACCTCTGCAATTGTTACTGCCGGGTCATCCGGATGTGTACCTCAGACTGGGTGAAGCCAAAAGCTAGCGTTCTTAAGGGAATATTCGGTTGGTGAATTAAAAATGTTTTTTAAACTCACTCCATTGTGCACCCCCAGAAGTTATACAAGCTGTGGTGCTCACATCACAATTCGTACATGTGCATTAAATGCATGCACACCGAGGGAAAGGAACCCTTAACGGAACTATTCTCTCTGGAAGATGTTTCTTACGATATCAATGTAATATAACATAGCTAGCTGGATACAACTTGTCTGTTCAAGCAACTATGACCCCTACGCCTAGTTTTCCAGGCATACCCCGGCCTACTCGGCCGCGACGGTATTCAGAAACACTCCGCACCTTAGGGTCCGGAGGTTGAAGCGAAAAGGTCTGCCATGACAAATGATATACAATTCAGCTAGATGAGGAAAGTACATAGTCACTTGGACTTGAACACCTCTTCCTCTACACCTTCCAACAGGCAGTCTAACTTACAATCCTGTTGGGAATATTTGGTGGCCACCTCTACTCGGTCATATACTAAACTAACGGGAATTTCTTCCCCATTTGACCCTAATGGTCCAACCCGGGCCATGTGATTTGGATCCAACTTGGTATATCGCATTTTCACCCTGGCCCAGGCCTCTTGCGCGCCCTCTCGGCAGGCCGATATCTTCCATAGTCGACTACGCCGCTGCGCTCCCTTGAAAAGCTCTACAAGCTCCTCCATACTTCCTGGAGGGGAGGCGGATGGCCATAATGCCTTGGCAATGCTCCCCATGGCCAGCCGGGCATGCTCGTACACTTGCGACAGTCTTTGCAGCAGATCACTCAATGATCCGGACACCTCCTCTTCAGGACAGCCTGTCAATATACCTGCAAACATGACTATATCAGTCCCATTTATCTCTGAACTACTTTAACAATAGTTCGGACACATACTGAATATGCTGCCCCGCAGCTTCTTGTTCTCCTTCACGGAATCGGCTAGCTGGACTCAAACATCTTTCAATTCTTCACCCAATGTAGTGTTGGAATCCTGTAGCTTGTTTTCTCGTCTCTAACGCGGGTCGGCACACGCTCGCCTGCGGCGTGTTGCCTTTTCGCCTCTTTTTCTCCCTCTTGGGCGATCTTCAACTTCTCTTCAAGTTGATCAGACGACCCTATTATGCGATCACCAACAGAATTAGCACAGTTGGTATACAATTATTGTTCCTCGGTGGAGGGGAACATTACCAGAAGATGACTTCTTGACATTTTCCAGTTCAGCAGTAGCAGCATTTAGCTGCGCTCGACACTGCTCCAACTCTTAGGCTAGCAAGAAATTCTTCTCTGTAAGGACCTGGTTGTACAACGATCCTTAAATCAGTTGTGCCAACTGCATTCAGTCTCGAGGGCTACGGGCATATGGTTATCCTTTTTTGACAAAGAAAATTTACCTGCACATCTGTCAGATATTGCTTCGTGGCTCTTCTAAGCCCATGTCGAGCAGCTCGGATGTATGCGTTGCCCGAGCTAAAGGCATTAAAAGCCTCCTCCAAGAACTTGGGGTCTCGCAAGACAGCCCTGCAGCGCCGATGGTTCATGGCGCTCTCTACCTCCGAGTTGGTGACAGACATATTTTCCGAACCCTCGGCCGAAGGGCAGCCCGGCGCTATTCCTGCACCAGCCCTAGTCTCCCCGATTGGATCTAAATCTCGGTTGTTGGGAACACCACCGACCGGATCTCCGGACACAGTTCGGCGAACCTTCTTCCTGTAACCAAACAAACACACGAGTCATGGTCGAATGCGACTGCTGAAAAACATGTTTATCTGTACCTCCTCAATGAAGGCATGGATGTGCCTTCACCCGCCTTCCTCTTCGAAGGCTTGCCCGGCGCAGGAGCCGATCTCTTGGAAATCGCCGAAAGTCTCCCCTGTGAAGCACGATACAGTGCGGTGGGTGAGGCAGAATAAGAGCACTCTTTTAGAGAAGGTGTTTCTTAATTATTTACATGTGAAGCAGGAAGAAGGCCAGGGTAGTCGGTGGTGATGTCCACTTCTGTGCCATCATAGCTTGTCTGGTAAAACAGTCCCCCTGATGTCTACTACACAACCTTCTTCTTGTAGAAGTTGTTGGGCCTCCAAGTGTAGAGGTTTGTAGGACAGTAGCAAATTTCCCTCAAGTGGATGACCTAAGGTTTATCAATCCGTAGGAGGTGTAGGATGAAGATGGTCTCTCTCAAGCAACCCTGCAACCAAATAACAAAGAGTCTCTTATGTCCCCAACACACCCAATACAATGGTAAATTGTATAGGTGCACTAGTTCGGCGAAGAGATGGTGATACAAGTGGTATATGGATGGTAGACAAAGGTTTTTGTAATCTGGAAATATAAAAACAGCAAGGTAACTAATGATAAAAGTGAGCGTAAACGGTATTGCAATGTGTTGAAACAAGGCCTAGGGTTCATACTTTCGCTAGTGCAAGTTCCCTCAACAATAATAACATAATTGGATCACATAACTATCCCTCAACATGCAACAAAGAGTCACTCCAAAGTCACTAATAGCGGAGAACAAACGAAGAGATTATGGTAGGGTACGAAACCACCTCAAAGTTATTCTTTCCAATCAATCTGTTGGGCTATTCCTATAAGTATCACAAACAGCCCTAGAGTTCATACTAGAATAACACCTTAAGACACAAATCAACCAAAACCCTAATGTCACCTAGATACCCAATGTCACCTCAAGTATCCATGGGTAAGATTATGCGATATGCGTCACACAATCTCAGATTCATCTATTCAACCAACACATAGGACCTCAAAGAGTGTCCCAAAGTTTCTACCGGAGAATCACGACGAAAACGTGTGCCAACCCATATGCATAGGTTCATGGGCGGAACCCATAAGTTGATCACCAAAACATACATCAAGTGAATCACGTGGTATCCCATTGTCACCACAGATACGCACGGCAAGGCATACATCAAGTGTTCTCAAATCTTTAAAGACTCAATCCGATAAGATAACTTCAAAGGGGAAACTCAATCCATTACAAGAGAGTAGAGGGGGAAGAAACATCATAGGATCCAAATATAATAGCAAAGCTCGCGATACATCAAGATTGTATCACCTCAAGAACACGAGAGAGAGAGAGAGAGATCAAACACATAGCTACTGGTACGTACCTTCAGCCCCGAGGGAGAACTACTCCCTCCTCGTCATGGAGAGCACCAGGATGATGAAGATGGCCACCGGAGAGGGATTCCCCCTCCGGCAGGGTGCCGAAACGGGTCTAGATTGGCTTTCGGTGGCTACGGAGGCTTCTGGCGGCGGAAATCCCGATCTATTGTGCTCTGGAAGTTTTAGGGTATATGGAGATATATAGGCGAAATAAGTATGTCAAGGGGGCCACGAGGGGCCCACGAGGGTGGAGGGCGCGCCCTAGGGGGGTGGGCACGCCCCCCTACCTCGTGGCCTCCTCGAAGCATCCCTTACGTGCACTTCAAGTCTTATGGGCTTCTTTCCTTCCAAAAATGAGTTCCGTGAAGTTTCAGGTCAATTGGACTCCGTTTGATTTTCCTTTTCTTCGAAACCCTAAAACAAGGTAAAAACAGAAACTGGCACTGGGCTCTGGGTTAATAGGTTAGTCCCAAAAATGATATAAAAGTGTATAATAAAGTCCATAAACATCCAAAATAGTAGATAATATAGCATGGAGCAATCAAAAATTATAGATACGTTGGAGACGTATCAGCATCCCCAAGCTTATTTCCTGCTCGTCCTCGAGTTGGTAAATGATAAAAACAGAATTTTTGATGCGGAGTGCTACTTGGCCTAATTTCAATGTAATTCTTATTAATTGTGGCATGAATATTCAGATCCATAAGATTCAAGACAAAAGTTTAATATCGACATAAAAATAATAATACTTCAAGCATACTAACTAAGCAATCATGTCTTCTCAAAATAACATGGCCAAAGAAAGTTATCCCTACAAAATCATATAGTCTGGCTATGCTCCATCTTCACCACACAAAATATTTAAATCATGCACAACCCCGATGACAAGCCAAGCAATTGTTTCATACTTTTGATGTTCTCAAACTTTTTCAATCTTCACGCGATATATGAGCATGAGCCATGGATATAGCACTATAGGTGGAATAGAATGGTGGTTGTGGAGAAGACAAAAAGGAGAAGATAGTATCACATCAACTAGGCATATCAACGGGCTATGGAGATGCCCATCAATGGATATCAATGTGAGTGAGTAGGGATTGCCATGCAACGGATGCACTGGAGCTATAAGTGTATGAAAGCTCAAAAGGAAACTAAGTGGATGTGCATCCAACTTGCTTGCTCATGAAGAGCTAGGGCATTTTGAGGAAGCCCATCATCGGAATATACAAGCCAAGTTCTATAATGAAAAATTCCCACTAGTAAATGAAAGTGATAACATGAGAGACTCTATACTATGAAGATCATGGTGCTACTTTGAAGCACAAGTGTGGTAAAAGGATAGTAACATTGTCCCTTCTCTATTTTTCTCTCATTTTTTTACTTTTTTTCTTTGGGCCTTTTCTCTTTTTTTATGGCCTCTTTTCTTTCTCTCTTTTTTTTATTTTTTTATTTTTCATCCGGAGCCTCATCCCGACTTGTGGGGGAATCATAGTCTCCATCATCCTTTCCTCACTGGGACAATGCTCTAATAATGATGATCATCACACTTTTATTTTTCTTACAACTCAACAATTACAACTCGATAATTAGAACAAGATATGACTCTATATGAATGCCTCCGGCGGTGTACCGGGATATGCAATGACTCATGAGTGACAAGTATGAAAGAATTATGAACGGTGGCTTTGCCACAAATACTATGTCAACTACATGATCATGCTAAGCAATATGACAATGATGGAGTGTGTCATAGTAAACGGAACGGTGGAAAGTTGCATGGAAATATATCTCGGAATGGATATGGAAATGCCATAATAGGTAGGTATGGTGGCTGTTTTGAGGAAGGTATAAGGTGGGTGTATGATACCGGCGAAAGGTGCGCGATATTAGAGAGGCTGGCAAAGGTGGAAGGGTGAGAGTGCGTATAATCCATGGACTCAACATTAGTCATAAAGAACTCATATACTTATTGCAAAAATCTAGAAGTTATCAAAGCAAAGTATTACGTGCATGCTTCTAGTGGGATAGATTGGTAGGAAAAGACCATCGCTCGTCCCCGACCGCCACTCATAAGGAAGACAATCAATAAATAAATCATGCCGACTTCATCACATAACGGTTCACCATACGTGCATGCTACGGGAATCACAAGCTTCAACACAAGTATTTCTCAAATTCACAACTACTCAACTAGCATGACTTTAATATCACCACCTCCATATCTCAAAACAATTATCAAGTATCAAACTTCTCATAGTATTCAACATACTCATAAGAGAATTTTTATTATTAATCTTGCATACCAAGCATATTAGGATTTTAAGCAAATTACCATGTTATTTAAGACTCTCAAAATAATCTAAGTGAAGCATGAGAGTTCATCTATTTCTTCAGAATAAAACCACCACCGTGCTCTAAAAAGATATAAGTGAAGCACTAGAGCAAATGACAAACTACTCCAAAAGATATAAGTGAAGATCAATGAGTAGTCAAATAATTATGCAACTATGTGAAGACTCTCTAACATTTAATAATTTCAGATCTTGGTATTTTATTCAAACATCAAGAAAAATTAAATAAAATAACATGACGCTCCAAGCAAAACACATATCATGTGGCGAATAAAAATATAGCCCCAAGTAAAGTTACCGACGAACAAAGACGAAAGAGGGGATGCCATCCGGGGCATCCCCAAGCTTAGGATCTTGGCTATCCTTGAATATTACCTTGGGGTGTCTTGGGCATCCCCAAGCTTAGGCTCTAGCCACTCCTTATTCCATAGTCCATCGAATCCTTACCCAAAACTTGAAAAGTTCACAACACAAAACTTAACAGAAAACTCGTAAGCTCTGTTAGTATAAGAAAATAAATCACCACTTCAAGGTACTATAATGAACTCATTCTTTATTTATATTGGTGTTAAACCTACTGTATTCCAACTTCTCTATGGTTTATAAACTCTTTTACTAGTCATAGATTCATCAAAATAAGTAAACAACACATGAAAAACATGATCTGTCAAAAACAGAACCGTCTATAGTAATCTGGATCAAACATATACTTCTGGAACCCATAAAATTCTCAAATAAATTGCTGGACCTGAGGAATTTATCTATTAATCATCTGCAAAAGAATTAACTAAATATCACTCTCCAAATAAAAATGGCAGCATTTCTCGTGAGCGCTAAAGTTTCTGTTTTCTACAGCATGATCGCAAAGACTTCCCCAAGTCTTCCCAAAGGTTCTACTTGGTACAAACACTAATTAAAGACATAAAACCACATATAAACAGAGGCTAGATGAATTATTTATTACTAAACAGGAGAAAAAACAAGGAATAAAAATATAGTTGGATTGCCTCCCAACAAGCGCTATCGTTTAATGCCCCTAGCTAGGCATGATGATTTCAACGATACTCATATAAAAGATAAGAATTGAAATATAAAGAGAGAATCATGAAGAATATGACTAGCACATTTAAGTTTAACCCACTTCCTATGCATAGGGATTTTGTGAGCAAGCAACTTATGGGAACAAGAATCAACTTGCATAGGAAGGTAAAACAAGCATAACTTCAAAATTTTAAGCACATAGAGAGGAAACTTGATATTATTGCAATTCCTACAAGCATATATTCCTCCCTCATAATAATTTTCAGTAGCATCATGAATGAATTCAACAATATAACTAGCACCTAAAGCATTCTTTTCATGATCTTCAAGCATAAAAAGTTTACTACTCTCCACAGAAGCAAAATTCTTCTCATTAATAGTAGTGGGAGCAAACTCAACTGAGTAACTATCATGGGATTGAAAATTGAAATCAAGATGACAAGTTTCATTGTTATTATTATTCTTTAAAGCATACGTGTCATCACAATAATCATCATAGATAGGAGCCATGCTTTCATCATAATAAATTTGCTCATCAAAACTTGGGGGACAAAAAATATCATCTTCATCAAACATAGCTTCCCCAAGCTTGTGGCTTTGCATATCATTAGCATCATGGATATTCATGGAATTCATACTAACAACATTGCAATCATGCTCATCATTCAAATATTTAGTGCCAAACATTTTATAGATTTCTTCTTCTAGCACTTGAGCACAATTACCCTTTCCATCATACTCACGAAAGATATTAAAAAGGTGAACCGTGTGAGAAAAACTCAATTCCATTTTTTTAAATTTTCTGTTATAAACTAAACTAGTGATAAAACAAGAAACTAACAGACTCGATTGCAAGATCTAAAGATATACCTTCAAGCACTCACCTCCCCGGCAACGGCGCCAGAAAAGAGCTTGATGTCTACTACACAACCTTCTTCTTGTAGACGTTGTTGGGCCTCCAAGTGCAGAGGTTTGTAGGACAGTGGCAAATTTCCCTCAAGTGGATGACCTAAGGTTTATCTCCGTAGGAGGCGTACGATGAATATGGTCTCTCTCAAGCAACCCTGCAACCAAATAACAAAGAGTCTCTCGTGTCCCCAACACACCCAATACAATGGTAAATTGTATAGGTGCACTAGTTCGGCGAAGAGATGGTGATACAGGTGGTATATGGATGGTAGATGAAGGTTTTTGTAATCTAAAAAAATAAAAACAGCAACGTAACTAATGATAAAAGTGAGCGTAAACGGTATTGCAATGTGTTGAAACAAGGCCTAGCGTTCATACTTTCGCTAGTGCAAGTTCCCTCAACAATAATAACATGATTGGATCACATAACTATCCCTCAACATGCAACAAAGAGTCACTCCAAAGTCACTAATAGCGGAGAACAAACAAAGAGATTATGGTAGGGTACGAAACCACCTCAAAGTTATTCTTTCCAATCAATCTGTTGGGCTATTCCTATAAGTGTCACAAACAGCCCTAGAGTTCATACTAGAATAATACCTTAAGACACAAATCAACCAAAACCCTAATGTCACCTAGATACTCCAATGTCACCTCAAGTATCCATGGGTATGATTATACAATATGCGTCACACAATCTCAGATTCATCTATTCAACCAACACATAGGACCTCAAAGAGTGTCCCAAAGTTTCTACCGGAGAATCACGACAAAAATGTGTGCCAACCCATATGCATAGGTTCATGGGCGGAACCCGCAAGTTGATCACCAAAACATACATCAAGTGAATCACGTGGTATCCCATTGTCACCACAGATACGCACGGCAAGGCATACATCAAGTGTTCTCAAATCTTTAAAGACTCAATCCGATAAGATAACTTCAAAGGGGAAACTCAATCCATTACAAGAGAGTAGAGGGGGGAAGAAACATCATAGGATCCAAATATAATAGCAAATCTCGCGATACATCAAGATCGTATCACCTCAAGAACACGAGAGAGAGAGAGAGATCAAACACATAGCTACTGGTACGTACCCTCAACCCCGAGGGAGAACTACTCCCTCCTCATCATGGAGAGCACCGGGATGATGAAGATGGCCACCGGAGAGGGATTCCCCCTCCGGCAGGGTGCCGGAACGGGTCTAGATTGGCTTTCGGTGGCTACAGAGACTTCTGGCGGCGGAACTCCCGATCTATTGTGCTCTCTGGAAGTTTTAGGGTATATGGAGATATATAGGCAGAAGAAGTATGTTAGGGAGGCCACGAGGGGCCCACGAGGGTGGAGGGCGCACCCCCTACCTCGTGGCCTCCTCGAAGCTTCCCTTACGTGCACTTCAAGTCTTCTGGGCTTCTTTCCTTCCAAAAATGAGTTCCGTGAAGTTTCAGGTCAATTGGACTCCGTTTGATTTTCCTTTTCTTCGAAACCCTAAAACAAGGTAAAAACAGAAACTGGCAGTGGGCTCTGGGTTAATAGGTTAGTCCCAAAAATGATATAAAAGTGTATAGTAAAGCCCATAAACATCCAAAACAGTAGATAATATAGCATGGAGCAATAAAAAATTATAGATACGTTGGAGACGTATCACCCCCCACAAGCACCATGAATATATCCGGATCCTCTTCAAACCCAGGATCTAGCTCCCGGTTGTGGATCTCCGGCTGTGGGGCAGGACTATGAAGTCCTTCGGTGACCTTCCGCCAGTGCTGTCATAACAAACAGACTTGAAATTTATCAAAAGTAATCCGAAAGGGGAATGCGTGGAATCGAGAGGTCGAAGCTTACCCAACTGGGAGGATCATACATAGAATACCCATCTCTGCACTTAATGCGAAGAAACTCCTCTTCCTCCCCTTTAAACAGCTTGACCAATATTTTGGCCAGGGCGGCGGGGGTATCCGGACCCTTCCGGCCATAGCGGGAGGCATCATCCTCTCTATTGTAGTGCCACATGGGAAGCCCTCTGCATTGTAGCGGCTGAACCCCTCGCACTATGGAGGTCGCCATTCCCCCGATTATTATGAGTCCGGACTAAGCGAGCGTCTTTATCTTGCTCATAAGCTGGCAAACTTCTGCGTTGTCATCCTCTTCAAGACTCCGGGGACGCCAACTGTGGTGTTTCTTCAGCGGAACGCTCGCAAATTCAGGAAGACCCTTTCGAACTGGGTCAGGGAGCGCGACGTCCTCAATATAGAACCATTCGGAAGGCCATTCTTCGGATGCCTTCCTTGCTATGCCGGACAGATATCCAATATCGGCGATACGCCATACTTCGGCTCCGCCCACTTCAAATATTTACCCCTCGTGATTACGTGGGACAAGACAGAACAACTTCCTCACAGCTTGAAATGAGCCTCGATACCCAGGAATAGTTCGCATAAAGCGATGTAACCCGCAATGTACAGAATGGAGGCATGGGTGAAGTTGTGTAGCTGGAGGCCATAGTATTCCAAGAGCCCTCAGAGGAACGGATGAATGGGAAACCCAACGCCCCTTAGCAGGTAGGGGACGAAACATACTCGCTCTCCCCCGGATGGATTGGGGAAGTCCTCTGTCTGAGTCTCACTGTCGAAGGAATCTAGCCCCGCTCGAACAAAAACTAGATCTGCGAGGGGAAGAAATCCCATGCGTCTGCAGCTTCGTCAATTGACTGTGGGACACTGAACACCTCTCCCACTGGCCTTTCTCTGGGCCGAAATGGGTGGATGAGCTGGGGGCACTAGCCATGCTGGAATGGTTTCTCCTAAGCAGTTTCCGAGGATTTCCTCTGTGTGGTGCCGAATGGGTCTAGGATCCAATCTCTTTAATAGGTGCTCTTCCTTGCATGGACGGGGTGTTATCTGCAAAAGTACACTGACCTTCCACCTTCGCTTGACACGTGGGAGGCGAAGTTATTTAATGCGCAGAAGCCGAGGGGAGCGACATTGAACTGATGGCCGAATACATCACTTGGAGATCATTAAAGGAGTAACCCGCCTTGCAATGCCGAAGACAATTTGTGTGCCGAACACCTTGCTATTGAAGACTGGTTCGGGGCCTACTGAGGGAGTCCTGGACTAAGGGGTCCTCGAGCGTCCGGCCTGTTATCCATGGGCCGGACTGATGGGTTGTGAAGACATGAAGGCCGAAGACTGTATCCGTGTCTGGATTGGACTCTTCTTGGCATGGAAGGCAAGCTTGGTGATCGACTATGAAGATTCCTTCTTATGTAACCGACTCTATGTAAACCCTAGATCCTCCATGTGTCTATATAAACCGGAGTGGTTAGTCCGGAAAGGATATACTCATTACCATAGTCATACAGGTTAGACTTCTAGGGTTTAGCCATTACGATCTCAAGGTAGATCAACTCTTGTAACACTCATATTCATCAAGATCAATCAAGCAGGACGTAGGGTATTACCTCCATAGAGAGGGCCCGAACCTGGGTAAACATCGTGTCCCCCGTCTCCTATTACCATCGATCCTAGACGCATAGTTCGGGACCCCCTACCCGAGATCCGCCGGTTTTGACACCGATAGGGATCTCCGAGCGTTGCGAGCTCGGTGATGAGACCTTGCAGCAGATAGGCGAAGCCATTGACTTGTTCACCGGCCTTGAACCGGATCTCCTCGTACTGGAGGCGCAAGGTCTGGGCCTTTGACTCCCGTACGCGCTCCACGCCGATGTGCAGAGTCTTGATGGTGTCCCATGCTTCCTTGGCCATCTTCTTGGCGCTAAGGGTGAGCACCATCTCCGGTGGGACAGAGCGCAAGATTGCCTCCATCGCCATCCGGTCCTCCTCATACTCGACATTGCTGGTTTCCGCGGCTTTCTACATATGTCGCGCCTCCATGATGACTTTCATCAGGACGGACCAACTGGGGTAGTTGGTCCGTGTGAGGAGAGGGAAGGAGGCACTGGACATGCCCACGTCTCGCACAGAGCGTGGCGCACCCAACTCACCTCCTAGCCTACCTCGTAGCGCGAGCGCATCGGCTGCACGGGCCTCCTCAGCCGAGCTCTGCTCGGCAGTCTTGGAACCATCGTCGGCGATACCTCCTTTCGGCATATGCTTCAGCATAACCTTGGGTTCTGATGCCAATTGTTAGACCAAACTATTAGTAAATAGATCTCACTTGTACACTTAACAGAGGAGAACTAGCTAGATGTTTCAGTTACACACAAGCTGCTTCCGCACACACACATGAAGTGAGGAGCTCACATACTAGCACTAGTAGATGAAACTGGCTTGTTGTTTTGCTATTGCTCGAGGGAGTGATTTACAACGGAGGTGCATATGCCCTTTTATAGGGATGCTTGCAAACTTGAGGTTGTACTACATGAGCTGTAGTACTAGTTCAGCTCAGCCTTTTTGACTAGATAAATTCTAATACTAGTTCTCCACCTTAGGCTTTTGACTGGAGAAAGACTACTACTACTCATCGTCCACTACTCAGCTCCTTTCTAACCAGAGAAAGCCTAGTATTACTTAGCTACTTTCCATGCAACCATGCATGCATTGAAGACGGGGTGAAGCCCACATCCGCTTGTAAGGTTGAACTTTGGTTAAGGAGCTTCCAGGCAGCGGCAAGAACAACAACACCATCTGAATCCCTTGCAATAGCTCCCCAGCCTCCTCCTCCATCACCAGTATTGTAGGCTGCATCAACGTTTATTTTCATAAACTCGCGGAGCGGCGCCGACCACCTGGGATTGGGCTTCATTTGATTTGCCGGTTTTGTACCCAAGAACTCTTGCCATTCAACAACCGGAATACCAACATGCGCCTGGAAAGAAACACCTCATAGTCTCGTTTTCTTATGATTCATTTTGTTCCTCTCCGACCACCAAGACCACAAGGTGCACAAGACCCGCAACTTCTTTCCTTCTGGAAGCTTAAATATGGCCTAAAGAATTTCCAATGGTGATTGGCATATGAGAAGCTGTTGGCGGATCTACTCCAAACCCCCACATCTCCATACTTTTTTAACCTCCTTGCATCGCAGAAACAAATGAGCACCATCTTCTGGTAAGCGTTGGCAGATCACACACTTAGTATCCAAATCAACACCCATACGCTCCACATTCCGCGGCAGGGGATGACTATTATGTGCAAGACGCCACAAGAACCGATGCACTCTACCAGGACACTGAATCGCCCATAAACTCTTCTAGAAACTCGCCACTTCTTCAGAGCCCGATGAGGTAGCCCCCCTTTGCTGCACACGTTGTCTTGACTGCATATCCACGTACAGCCGATAAGCAGATCGTACAGAAAACAATCCCTTTGGGTCGAAGTACCAGGCCATGAAATCATCATCGTGTTCATAAATTGGGATATTTAAAATGGTTGCTGCATCCACCGAACAGAAAGTCTGATGAACAAGCTGGCCATCCCATGTATTTGTAATAGGATCCAGTGAAGGAAATATGCCCTAGAGGCAATAATAAAGTTATTATTTATTTCCTTATATCATGATAAATGTTTATTATTCATGCTAGAATTGTATTAACTGGAAACATAATACATGTGTGAATACATAGACAAACAGAGTGTCACTAGTATGCCTCTACTTGACTAGCTCGTTAATCGAAGATGGTTATGTTTCCTAACCATGAACAAAAGAGTTGTTATTTGATTAATGGGATCACATCATTAGGAGAATGATGTGATTGACATGACCCATTCCATTAGCTTAGCACCCGATCGTTTAGTATGTTGCTATTGCTTTCTTCATGACTTATACATGTTCCTATGACTATGAGATTATGCAACTCCCGTTTGCCGGAGGAACACTTTGTGTGCTACCAAACGTCACAACGTAACTGGGTGATTATAAAGGAGCTCTATAGGTGTCTCCAAAGGTACATGTTGGGTTGGCGTATTTCGAGATTAGGATTTGTCACTCCGATTGTCGGAGAGGTATCTCTGGGCCCTCTCGGTAATGCACATCACATAAGCCTTGCAAGAATTGCAACTAATGAGTTAGTTGCGAGATGATGTATTACGAAACGAGTAAAGAGACTTGCCGGTAACGAGATTGAACTAGGTATTGAGATACCGACGATCGAATCTCGGGCAAGTAACATACCGATGACAAAGGGAACAAAGTATGTTGTTATGCGGTCTGACCGATAAAGATCTTTGTAGAATATGTGGGAGCCA
This sequence comes from Triticum aestivum, assembly GCF_018294505.1. NCBI lineage: Eukaryota > Viridiplantae > Streptophyta > Magnoliopsida > Poales > Poaceae > Triticum > Triticum aestivum. The sequence continues at coordinate 136,419,235 of NC_057806.1, forward strand.
ATATGAGCATCCAGGTTCCACTATTGGTTATTGACCGGAGACATGTCTCGGTCATGTCTACATTGTTCTTGAACCCGTAGGGCCCGCACGCTTAACGTTATGATGACAGTTTCATTATGAGTTTATATATTTTGATGTACCGAAGTTTGTTCGGAGTCCCGGATGTGATCACGGACATGACGAGGAGTCTCGAAATGGTCGAGACATAAAGATTGATATATTGGACGGCTATATTCGGACACCGGAAGTGTTCCGGGTGATTTCGGATAAAATCGGAGTGCCGGAGGGTTACCGGAACCCCCCCCCCCCGGGGGAGAAGTAATGGGCCTTATGGGCCCTAGTGGAGAGAGAGAGGGGCGGCCAGGGTGGGCCGCGCGCCCCCTCCCCCTCTGGTCCGAATTGGACTAGGAGAGGGGGGCGGCGCCCCCCTTTCCTTCTCCCTCTCCCCCTTCCTTTCCCCCTCCTAGTAGGAGTAGGAAAGAGGGGAGTCCTACTCCTACTAGGAGGAGGACTCCTCCTCCTTGGCGCGCCCTAGGGCCGGCCGGCCTCCCCCTTGCTCCTTTATATACGGGGGCAAGGGGCACCTCTAGACACACAAGTTGATCCTCGTGATCGTTTTCTTAGCCGTGTGCGGTGCCCCCTTCCACCATACTCCTCGATAATATTGTAGCGGTGCTTAGGCGAAGCCCTGCGGCGGTAGAACATCAAGATCGTCACCACGCCGTCGTGCTGACGGAACTCTTCCCCGACACTTTGCTGGATCGGAGTCCGGGGATCGTCATCGAGCTGAACGTGTGCTAAAACTCGAAGGTGCCGTAGTTTCGGTGCTTGATCGGTTGGGCCGTGAAAACGTACGACTACATCAACCGCGTTGTCATAACACTTCCGCTGTCGGTCTACGAGGGTACGTAGATTACACTCTTCCCTCTCGTTGCTATGCATCACCATGATCTTGCGTGTGCGTAGGAAATTTTTTGAAATTACTACGCTTCCCAACATCCAGAAGCCTAGACACCTTTGTCAGAATATTGGCACCTTGCAATGTCCTAGGCAGCCGTGTGTCATTGGAAGGCAGCCAAGGGTCCGACCGGATATTGATATGCTCACCCGAGCCCACCCTCCATATCATGCCTGGCCGTACAACCTCTACTCCTTGAAGCAGACTTCTCCATACGTAACTCATGCTGGGCTGGCTTGTAGCCTTTAGGACATCACCCTCTGGAAAATATTTGGCTTGTAAGACACGTGCACAAAGTGAGTTCGGAACTTGGATGATACGCCAAATCTGACGACGATCTGCTCTCTGCTCGACCGATGTTAATAGTACGTACTTCTATGTCGCATGTTGTTAACTCTGAGCATATGGCGAACCAACTTGTGGTTGGATGTTGGTTAGAGGGACAATGGTATCCCAGGATTCAAGTCCTGGTGTTCGCATTATTCCTAAATTTATTTCAGGATTTCCGGCGATGAGCTTTTAGTGGGAGGAGACGTCCCTGTCGACGACGAGGCGCTCATGGTAACTTCGTAAATCTTAAGATGCTATGTCAGCGGGGTGGTTACCACTCGATTGAGATGGGATATTCGTGAACACTTTGGGACCAAAACTTCTATATGTTTTTTCAAGAAGGTTTTTCTTCTAAATTCCTTTTTTCATTTAAAAAATTCCAAAAATCATGATTTCTTACACCTTTGAAAAAACAATAATCCCTATTTTTAAGAGAGGATTTTTTTTCTAACTTGCCATGTGCATTGTTTATTTATAGGTAGGATAACATTTTATTTATTTTCATTATTGCATGTATTGTATCATTTTTATTATAGGTCACATGGAAGTTTTATTATTATTAAGAGATTGGCATTTTAGTACTCCCTTCGTATCAAAATATAAGACGTTTTTGACACTTATTATATTTTGCTACAGAGGGAGTAAGTATTTAGATGACATTTTTATCATCAAGAGTATAACAGTTTATTATTAAGAGCAGAACCTTTTTATTATAATAACATGACATTTTTCTTGTTAGAAAGATGGCATAGTTATTATTAACTGGACAACAACTTTATTATTAGGGGCATGGTATTTTCATTATTTGTTGTCAAGGCATTTTTATTCTTAGGAGGATGTCAGATTAATTATTAATAGAATGGCAATTTTATTATATAGAGCGTGGCATTTTTATTATGTTGACATGACATTTTTATTATTAGGAGGGTGGTAGTTTAATTATTGACAGGATGTCAATTTTATTATATAGAGCATGACATTTTCATTATTTTTCACATGGCATTTTTATTATTAGGAGGGTGGCAGTTTTATTTTATTGGCATGGCAAAAGAAATTATATTGACATGGCATTTGTTATGTGAATTATTGCACGGTGGAGCAACTCAAGCAAAAAAATACATCATGGCATTTTGTGTTTCGGTCCATGGCAGTTTTTACAAAGCAGCAGGACATTTTATAAATTTATGCGTATTTTTTTGTTCATGGCAACTTTTATCTAGAAGATAGCAGTTTAAAGTTCATGGCATTATTTATTTGGACGATGGCAATTTTAAAGTTTAACATGGAAATTTTTGAAACCAAAAAATGTTTCTTTTGACCGGTAAAAAAAGTTAATTGAGCCTTTTGGATTAGTCGGGGGGTCGCTCTGACCTACCCCTTGCGGACGACCAGAATCCGTCGCTAGGAGACTGTTCACCCTGGCGACTGATTTCGTTCTATTGGCCCTGCATAACATATTTGATGCTCGTGTCAAAACGATGTGGCTTCACTGAAACTCTGTGAGCACTATATTTGAACACAGGTTGTTTCGATAGTGCATAGAGTCGCTAGCCACTGCGCCACAGTTGACTTCGTCTTTACATACGAGGCGCATCCTACTTGAGGTAAAAGACCTCAAATTTTTTTCTTCGTTCTTTTCCCTTTTCCCTTTTTTTGTTTCTTTGGTTCTTTGTTTGGTTTTCATTTTGTTCTCTGGTTTCCTTTTTTTTGTCATTATACTTCATTTTTTCTGTTGTTTTTCTTTCCGTTTCTCTTTGTTTTCTTTTCATGGTTTTTATCATTTTTCTTTCCTTTTTCTTTTCCTTCTTCTATTCTCAAGTTTTATCATTTATCATTTTTTTGTTTTGCTTTTTTTCTTGTTTTTTCATTATACATTTTTTTGTATATGTCAACAACATTTTTCTAATACATATTCAACATTTTTCCATTACAAATTTAACTTTTTTAATACATAATAAAAAAAATATACAAAATTTAAAAAAAAATCAAATGCTTAATTAACATTTTCAAATACAAGATTGACATTTTAATGCATAATCAACATTTTTATTATCAACACTTTGTTTTTTTTCAAATGCTGGATTAAAATATTAAATACAAGATTAACATTAATACATGGTCGAAATTTTTTCTATGAATATTTTAAAAAATAAATGCTTTATCAACATTTTTTCAAATGCAAAATTAAGAGTTTTTTGAATGAATGGTCAACTTTTTTTCTATACACGTTTAACATTTTTCAAATGCTTGATTAACATTTTCGAAACCCTGTTCAACATCTATTTCAAATGCTTGATTACAATTTTTATATACAATGATCAATTTTGTTTACTTTTTTAATGCATGGTCAACAGTTTCTCTATACACATTTAATATTTCCCAATGCTTGGTTAACATTTGTGAAATACTTGTTCAACATTTTTGTGAGAGTCTGACTTAGCAGGAATGATATACTACTCACATCAAAAAGGAATTACTTCTTTGCCGGGAGCCCATTCGAAAATTCTAGAATGGGTGACCGATCGAAAAGTTGGCAATATTTTTATTTACATTATCAACATATTTCATCATTATTTTCATACATGATCAACTTTTTTTATACGCATTCAACATTTTTAAATGCATGATTGACATTTTTCAAAACATTATGTAAAGTATATTATGGTAATATATATGTTAATAATATTTGAAAGTTTAACAAAAGTAAAAAAAAGGAATATAAATGAAATATAAAGAGAGAAAAATAGAAAACAAAATTAGGAAGTGTACTACCGCGAACTGGGGTGGCCCATATATTTGAGCGTCAGCTAGTCAGAAGCTCGACTCGCTGAACGCGAGACATAGCCGCGCCCCTGAATCTCGGCCTCTGGAGCCTCGTTCTGGGCCAACCCCCGGTCGCGAGGCTGCTTCTTCCCTTTTCTGTTTTTGTATTTCTATTTCTTATATCTTTTGTTTTCTTTTTCTTTTTCCTTTTTTCTTTCCTTTTTATGTTTTTTTGTTTTTGTTTCTATTTATTTTCCAATTTTTTTCTTTTTCTTTCCTTTTTCATGTATTATACAAAGTTCATTGCATGTTTATATACCAAAATGGTCATCGTATATTTAAGGAAATATTCACCCCATACTAAAAACATGCTCAACATATTTCGAAGATGGTTGTTGTGTATTTTTATGTTGTGCAGCATATATCAAAAAAAATTCATTGTGTATTTAAATATTATTCAGCATATATCAAAAAATGTTGAATGTCTATTTAAATATAGTTCAGTGTATATCACAAAAAATGTTCTGTGTGCATTTTGAAAATAGTTCGGGGTATGTTTCCAAAAAATTTAGCATATATAAAAAATCAATAAATGTTCGGAATTTCAGAAAAAATGTTCATGTTTTTCAATTTTTTGTTCACTTTTTTTAAAAAGAATCACTTTTAAAAGTTTGTTTGAATTCGAATTTTGTCCATGAGTTTTTAAACATTATTTATGATGTCTGTGAACTTTCATGAAAGAATAGCATGAATTATTCAGAAAATTTCAAAATAAATTCAGTTCTGCCTCTGCAATTGGTACTTCAAGTCTGGCGCTGCGAATGAACCGCTAGAACTCATAAGGTCTAGTAGTTAGGAACACGTGATAACAAGCAGGACTTCGTCAGTTCGATCTCGCTCATGCAACACTTCATGGTGATTTTTTTTCCGTGCCTCCAGTTCATTAGCTTCAAATAGGCCACCCATTCGCGCACTACAAGAAATATGTCAACTTGTGACCACCACTATTGGTCACTGAATGGTCACAAATTTCTATTTGTGACCTTTTGTGACCAAAAACATAAGGTCAAAAGCTGTCCGTTATAAACTGACATTAGCGACCTTTCTTTTGGAATGGTCGTAAACATTTACGACCAAAATACGTCTACTGTGGCGTTTTGGTCACTAGCAACCTCCCCAGGCCACGTAGGCATCCAGCGTGGCAATCTGATGTGGCACAAGATTCAGCCCGGTCCGATTAGGTGTTTTACATGGGCCGAGCCCAATAATTCAACCTATTTGTGTTTTTTTCTATCAATTTTTGGTCAGATTCATGGGCCAAGCCCTACAATTCAGCCTTTTTATTTTCTGGGCTTAGGCCATTTTGCATTCCGTTTCATTCAGGCTTTTGTTTTTGTTTTTCATAAATGCACAATATTCCAGTCCACTATTGTTTGGGCCATGGCCTTTTTAGATCCCAAATATTATTTGATCCAATAGAACATTCAGTCTTTTTCAATCACAGATTTCAATTTTACACATTTCAACAGCAAACAATCAATAATTCTCAAAATTAATGATCAAATCCAGAAATCACTCAATGAAACTCACAACAGCACATACACATCTGCACGATCCATCAAGTGTACATATAATCGGAAACAAATACACAGGCACCAAAACATGGTGGCAACATCAACTAAAACTACTGTGCACATCCCCAAGCGTTGCTGATCCAGCACCAGCCCCAGCCCAAGGTGCACCAGCCCCAGCCCCAGGCAGTCGCATATTTTTGCTTGTCTGGTCATGGTCCTTCTCCTGCGCATCCAATTCAGAAGCACACTCATAGTAAGTTTGACATAGAAGTAGCAATTTGAATGAGAAGCAGCAACAACAATTTGATTTGAAGGAGGAGCAGCAACAACGGCAAGTACTTTCTGCTCATTAGGATAGCAACAAGAGCAGTTTGGCATAGTAGGAGCAACAGCAGTTTGATGATAGCAGCAGTACCTGATATCAGCAAAAGTAGTTTGAAATATCCTTGGGCGGCCGAAGATGGTGAAATGATGATCTGATTGTTCTTAGACAGTGGTATCAAAAGATAGGCTTTTAGAGTAAAAAAATTGGCTCCAATCAGCCTACATACAACAAGTAATAAAATTATTAGGAGAGAGTATACAGTTACCAACAGCATGCATAAAACAACTTTGATGATGTAACTTTTACTAAAAATGACAGCCAGGTTTCAAGTATATCCCCATCATTAACATCATACAATTCTAAATGTAAATGAGATGGCATTTGTATAGACCTAGAATCTCATATGTTGCCAGAGCTAGAAAAAATGAGATATTCACTAGCAAATGAAAACAGGGACCTGCTGGAAACATCACACTACGAATGAGATATGGTGCATATTTTGCCAGACAGAGATGGCATATGTATAGACCTAGAATTAATCACAAGGGATAGGGAGGGAATTAGTCATGTATATTATTCCCTCATGTATATTTTTACTAGTACTGCTAGGTTGCTAGCTAGCTGCACGTATACATCTAGTAGTAAGCAGTCACAAGTCACAACACATATCTCATTCCCCTGTTCCACTTCAGGAACTAGTACAGCAACATAGGATGATATGTGATGGTACCATCTTATCTTACAACAAGAAAAACAACAACACATCTAGCAAGAATGGATTGACAATCAGCTAGTTGCTGGTCCATCATTTTATAGTATGGTGCAAGATGGCTATCATCAATTGAAAAAATCAAGATTGAAGAATTCAAATCGCATTGCGGTTCAAATTCCAAATTGTTTGGTTGCTACTAGGAGTTAATCAACCATCAACTAACACTTAACAGTACAACAATTTGACCTTAAACAGCAGTCAATATGAGTAGAATATTAGGATTATTAGGAAACAGCAAAAACGTGCAGAGAAACTGTGAATAGAAATGAGTTACAGAAGACAGTATGCATTACAACTTGTTGGTTTCTTGACTGAAACTACTGTTGTAGGGCTGCCATGTTGACTGATACATCAAAGTTCATAGCACCATTAAGAGCCGGTTGATTTGGATCCCTTCTCTGCAAGTGGGCATTCTGTTGTTGCAATAGCCGAAGTCTCATCAGGTGTTCCCTTGACTTCATCTAGTGCACCACAAAGAATTCCATAAATACAAAAGCATATACAATGAGCAGCACACGTGACTTGACATCCATTAAACTTGATACACAAAATGCAGATATCGCATTCACATTTCATAGATACGAAAAAAGACAGTAGCATTCGCATCAGTAAATTACACATAGTATCCATGTTACAGCCTAATTAAGTGTAAGTGCACTTAGATAGCTAGTCACACTACAGGTCAGTTTTACTTTGCCAGATTATGTATGCCACATTCCACTTTAAAATAGTTAATGCATCCTGTAGGGGTTAATGCTCATTTAACAAAATATCAACACGAAGCACTCATTCAAGTGCACCAAATTAATAGTACCATAATCTGTATGGTTAATGTTCAAACACAGATAAGAAATCATATTGCCAAATGCATGCGCATATACCACTGATATCTTTGCAGCAGCATTTGCCTGCCATTTTACACATTAAATTAGATTAAGCATGTGAAGCAGTTAGACATGCTTCTCCATTTTCACAACACTGAGAATGGTAGAAGAAAACAAAATCGACCAGGTTACAGACAGGCAGCAAAGTAAGCAAGCGAGCAAGCAAAGTTTCTAGCGAATCCAGTGGCCGAACAGCCGAGCCAAGCAGCCAAAAGTACAATATAAGAGCACGCAAACTTCTCTTTGGAAGAACACAAAAAACTTAGATCGGCGTCGACCACAACGGAAACCACGGGCGTCTAGCACCTAATCGACCACCGATAACTAGTGGACGCACGCAGGAGGAGAAGCGACGGGCATCCATCCACACGAGAACATCCCTGCTACGCGCTATAGTTTTGCACATATAAGTGAAGATAAAGAAAATCAGCGCCTTCAGCGGCTTATCTGATTGAGCTTGCATGGATCATATATGGCGACTGCACATAGTATGCACAGACTATGCGCTATAGTATGCACAGACTACCGCTTTATGCAAAAAGCACCGGTCATATATGGCGACTGCACATATGTCAACTACTTTATGCAATGCCCCACGCCGTTTCTCAAATTGTACTTATCTAACAGCAATGCCCCATAGTGTTTCAAACTCATCATACATAGTGATGCACGTGGGTATTCAGGAACAATCAGGAAGTGTAGCAATGATGGGCTACAACAGGTTCAGTTTGATAGTTCGTACATTCACTTTTGTTAACGACCTCCAAATTAATCTCAATCATGTCTGAATATGTGCAGTGTAGATGAACGTGCACTAACAGTGCAGAAGATACAGTCTAACAACGACACGATTTGGCTTCATACCTTTTTGTCCACCCAGGGGCCTGTGGATAGACTCTGCCCGACCTCGTCGGGGATATATCCGGGCAACGGTGCACTCCACCTTGTGCCATATCAGTGCCAACTCCGGCTCTGCTGTTCGCCAGCAAGACCATACGAACCGGATCTAGGTGCTCATGGTTGTCGGCGAACTCCTCTCGCAGTGGGAACCTGGAAAAGGATGGCCTTGCCGGCGACCAAGCCCCGGAAGTTAGCATGGAAAACAAATGGTCAAATTAATTTGCAGATCTGAGGGAACTAACCTGTAAATAGCATCGAGAAGGAACACCATGCCAGCATCATCCATTTTTCACCAACGACCTCCAGAATAGCACGAGCTCTGCCGCCGGAGATTTGAGGGGCCCGGATACATCCCCCTCCGCCCACGCACACGGCGGCGGCGGCGGAGGAGCGCGAGCGCGGGAACTTCCACCCGGACCAGGCGCCTTCCTCGGGTGCTGCTGCTGCTCCCCCGTCGTCGTGGTCGTTGCCGTAGGCGCCATTGTGCTGATGTGCTCCCCCATCGTCGTGGTCATTGCCGTAGGTGCCAGCTACAGCTCCTTCCAGCCGCAACTCCGAGTCGCGGAACGGAGTAGAAGAGGATGGGGCTCGCGGGATCCGCGGCGGCGAACGGTTGCGGCTGGCTAGGGCTAGGCCGTAGATCCGGTAGAGGCCGCCTCTGCCATCGTTGGAGATGAAGTAGCTGCGTGGAAGGAGAGGTAGGGCGTGGCCGTCTGGGTGGAGAGGCAGGGGGCGAGGTGCGGGCGGTGGAACCCTAGGACGACGACGGCCTGGGTGGGTGGATGGATCCCGGAGCGGAACGGAGCGGAGCGGGTGGGGACGGCCAGGGGCGAGGGGAGGGGGATGGCGGAGACGGGGGCGACGCGAGGTGGGCTGTGGTAGTCGATGGGATCTGAGATCGAGGGTGCCGTCGGTGGAGGAGATCTGAGATGGGGACGAGGGAGGAGGGGGACGAGGCCGTCGGTTGGGTGGGCAGCGACGTGGGCGAGCGGGGTGTGGATGGATGTGGGATCGAACGGATGGATGTGGATGGATGGATGTGGATCGAATGGATGGATGGATGGATGGGCGCCATGTCATCGATCCGTGTCACAGCTAGTTCTACCAATAAGAATAAAGCACATGCAATTTTGTTTTCCTTCTTCATTTCTCAAGTGCAAAGTTGGGTCTTTTGTGAATAAACTACTAGATACTTGTTGCAAAAAGGCACAACCCCATTTTTCAAAAATATTAGACCACATTTTATGTGGAATTAACCAAATGGTTGTGTGCCAAAAGGTTTCGGTCCAGCTCTTATAAAAAGACAAATTTTCATCGATTCAATAGGAAATGAGTCAAATTTGAACTACACATGCCACATAGTTTACTCTTTAATTTTTCCAAAATTTATTTTTGGGTACATAAGTATCTATTTAATTAGAGAAACGCCAAAAGTTTTCCAAGATTCAACCACTAGCTTGGAACGGCCATGTCCGTCGTTTTGACTGCATTAACGGGCATGAATAATTCAAAAGAAAATCAAAAAATTGAAAAACCTTTGCATTGTGTCATTATATATTCATCTTGTAATGGAAAAATGATGTTGCCTAAGGTTTTTTCATTTTCTTTGGATGAAAAAACTATTTTCCATTTTTCGAGTGCCCAAAAGGAGGTTTTTTGTGAAGGACCTCCCAAATAATTGTTGCAAAATTGGACCAAATCATTTTTCTAAAATACTAGGCCATATTTAATGCACAATTGACCAAATCATTGGGTGTAAAAAGTTTTGATTCACCTCTCGTGAAAAAGACAAATTTACGCCGATTCAGCTGGAAGTGGGTCAAATTTGAACTGTAGCTGCCTCATAGTTTACTATTTATTTTTTCCAAAAATCATTTCTAGGTACATAAGTATCTATTTAATCAGAGAAACACCAAAAAATCCAAGATTCAACCACTAGCTAGGAACGGTCATTCCCGTTGTTTTGACCGCATTTTGAAACGGGCATAAAAATTCAAAAAAAATCAAAAAATTTGGAGCCTTCGCATTGTGTCATCATATGTGGCCAAGTTCCCAGGAAAAATAATAAACTTGTAATATGGCAATTATTTTTAAAAAGTGTTCTCAGAAACGAGCTATCACGTGTGGAGATCGATGGCTTTCAAGCCAAATGATCAATCTTATGGCCACATTCATGGCATAGTTTGTTCAAATGATCTCATATTGCTCACAAGGGTGCATATTGGAATGGAAAATAATGTTGCCTAAGGAAGTTTTCATTTTCTTTGGACGGAAAAACCATTTTCCATTTTTCGAGTGCCCGAAAGGAGGTTTTTTTGTGAAGGACCTCCCAAATAATTGTTGCAAAATTGGACCAAATCATTTTTATAAAATACTAGGCCATATTTAATGCACAATTGACCAAATGGTTGGGTGTAAAAAGTTTTGATCCACCTCTCGTGAAAAAGACAAATTCCTGCCGATTCAGTAGGAAGCGGGTCAAATTTGAACTGCAGCTGCCTCATAGTTTGCTCTTTATTTTTTCCAAAAATCATTTCCAGGTACATAAGTATCTATTTAATCAGAGAAACACCAAAAAAATTCAAGATTCAACCACTAGCTAGGAACGGTCATTCCCGTCATTTTGACCGCATTTTGAAACGAGCATAAAAAGTTCAAAAAAATTCAAAAAATTAGGAAACCTTCGCATTGTGTCATTATATGTGGCCAAGTTCCCAGGAAAAATAATAAACTTGTAATATGACAATTCTTTTAAAAAAGTGTTCTCAGAAATGAGCTATCATGCGTGAAGATTCATGGCTTTCAAGCCAAATGATCAATCTTATGGCCACATTCATGGCATAGTTTGTTCAAATGATCTCATATTGTGCACAAGGATGCATCTTGGAATTCCAAACAATGTTTCCTAAGGAAGTTTTCATTTTCTTTGCACGAAAAATTCATTTTCCATTTTTCTGAGTGCCCAAAATGAGTTTTTTTGTGTAGGACCTACCATATATTTGTTGCAAAATTGGACCTAATCAATTTTATAAAATACTAGGCCATATATAATGCACAATTGACAAAATGGTTGGGTGTCAAAAGTTTTGATCCACCTCTGGTGAAAAAGACAAATTCCCGCCGATTCAGTAGGAAGCGGGTCAAATTTGAACTGCAGCTGCCTCATAGTTTGCTATTTATTTTGTCCAAAAATCATTTCTAGTTACATAAGTACCTATTTAATCATAAATACATGGTTTGGTGGCGATACGTCGAGGTTTGGGCGGTGGCCGAGGCCCCCAACTCTAGAGCACGTAAACTCGCATGCCCGCCGTGTGGTCACCGCGTGACCGTGGTGTTGCCATGTGTTCTGGGCAGCCTAGGCATGTCTAGTGGGTTGGGCACTCCCCAGGTAGGTGATAGGAAGAAAATCACAACATAATATTCTCACGAGGAGACCAATCGATGCTCAAACATGAATAAGCAGCCAAGTGTTTGATTAGCGGTACGGGAAATGTACATGGCCAATGGGCGTGAGTTTTGGCTGATAATGATCATCTACTAAGGAGAATGTCTTCACAAATTTTTAGCTCAAAAGGAGTATCCTAGGTGGTACTTGCTATGCAAAGTACCACACTGGACAAAAATATGAATATTGAAGATGGGCTCAAAATAATGAATGGATTGAGCTGAAATTTAGTGGAGGATGGTTATTTGGGCATAGAAAAGCATTGTAGAAAATTGATATCATTTGGACATGCCAAAGTAGTACTTCCTTCACAATGCTCTTCTATGGACAAAAACTTGGGAAAACTAGTGAGATAGATTGGATGAATTAAATGAGCTAAAAATTGGTGTAGGTAAGTTACATAGGTATGGTCATGCGCTGATAAATTTTCAGATCATTTGGGTAAGCCTAGCTAGTACTTACTTCATAAAGCTTCTCTCGAGGTAGAAACTTTGAAAATTTCCTGAGAAAGATTTACTAGGAAAATTGAGCTGAATATTATCATGTGGCAATGATTTTGGTATGGAAGCATGCCCGAAAAGTTTGAGGGTAATAGGAGGGGTCTATATAACACTTGCTTTGCAACGTGCCAATTTGGCCATAAAATATAAATTGAACCTGGGCTCACATAGATGATTTGACTGAGCTGCAATTTGGAGGAGGGTGATAATTTGGGCATATGAAGGAACTGTATAAATTTCATGTCATTTCGAGATATAAAAAAGGTACTTCCTTCACAATGCTTCTAGGTGGACAAAAACTTTGGAAATTTGCCGAGGAAGATTTGCTAGGCAAATGGAGCTGAATTTTGTCATGCGGTAATGATTTGGATAGAAAGAGTGCCCAAAAATTCCTAGGGCAATCAAGAATATATAAATAGCACTTCCTTCATAAAGTGTTGTTGTGAACAGAATAGGAAAATGAATATTGTTGAATTAGTTTTGAACTAGGCAAGGAAGGACTTTTACATATTTGATGAAGATATGACCCAAAGAATTTATGAGATTTTTTGGGAATTTTGGGAATGACAGAAATATAGGTTGCTTCACAACCTAGGGCAAAAACTGCCACATGGACATGACACATAGGCAAAACTGATGAGGTGGCGCTTAGTCATAGCAACCCACCACAATTTACAAGGTTATGACTATCTATATTGGTCATGATCAGCTAGAAATAAGGCATCGGACTAGTGCTGTCTGCTTTATGACTATTTTGTGTAAGGAAATTACAACCTTTCTGACCAAAATGGTCGCAATGGTTTAGGGTTTGGAGCCCCCCGAACAGCTTTTGACCAATTGGTCTAAAATGGTCATAGATTTATGACCAATTCTTCCAGGGTCACTGACAGAAGGTCATAAGTTGACATATTTTTTATAGTGACGGCTGCCTTCAGCGAAGGCTCGACAATTTGCCACCTGCGGGCGGTAAATAGAAGGTCTTCCTGGCGATCAAACGCAAGTTATCGGGGTCCAAAATTTGGTAGATTTTTGGCTGTCAGTTAAAAGTGGTAGTTCTGGAAACACAAACCACCTCGAGCACCTTTTGAGTCCAGCGACCAATTTGCGCGCAATGGACAAGTAAATGACCACAGATGACTTCTACTCTTAACGAATCGCACAATGTTGTTTGTATACACGCTCATAGACTAACCCTGAACACATCACAATGTTGTTTGACCTAGTGATATGCAAGTTCTATTCTTTTGTGCGAGAAGTGCAAGCGATCTCAGAGGACTTGCAGAGATGCGGCAATGTGAACACGCTGGAGGATTACGGAGGTACATAGTTGCACGCCAATTTAAAATCTCAAATGGTAAGTGCCACGCGTGTGACACCAAGTAATCCCACCCTAATGTTTTTTACAACTAAAGTTGTCATCCGAAAAGAAAAAAACAAACCGCAAAAAAACCCAAAACTCGCCATCCGAAGAGAAAGTTGCCATGCCAACTAATTTGCCATCCTCGCATCACTAAACTTGTCATAAAAAATGTTAGTTGTCATGTGTTTGTGCCACACATGTGGCACTTATCAAGGTCATAAAATCTCAAATGAACGCTACTAGTAGCTTATAACTGTTGGAGATGCCATGATTTGACTACTGCCATGCACGCCATGAACGCTATCTATATATATGCACGCCATATAAGTATTGTTGTTTGTACGCTCATACCCTAACGCTGAACTGTCCTTAACCTCCATTAGCGACCTTGTGATGTGCAAGTTCCGTTGTTTTGTGCGAGAAGTGCATGCGATCTCATAGTTGACTTGAAGAGATACGGCAACGTGAACAAGCTGGAGGATTACGGAGGTACAGAGTCGCGAGCCAATTTAAAAATTATCGCTGCCAGTAATCTATTCCACCGTCCGAGGCTAGTTCCACCTCCATGCACGCCATGAACGCAACACTATCGTAAAACTGCTGGAGATGTCCTGCCATGGTTGACAGTTGCCTGGTTTGAGTTAGTATAACTG